>NC_068992.1:18898353-18901925 GCF_001194135.2 Octopus bimaculoides
TAGAGAAGAGTAAAAACACTTGCCTTTAGTTAATTTAGTACGATCGTTTCACAGTTAAGAGTAAAGAATACTCTATTCTGACCTTCAGCTAAATATTCTAATAAATTTGTTAATGTCTAAATAACTCACGTTAATTTTGACCATGTGTATCAAAAATATCGCTATCAATCTAGAGTAATAATTTGTAGTTTTGAAATCAGTAGTTCTTTGACTGCTATTTCTGAATTCTCAGTATGTTGGAGAAGCAGGTTACTGTCAATCCCTATATATTTATGATTATAAATGTTTTTTACCGAAAAAGGTTTTTTCATACTGAGCTACCCGGCAAAATTGTTAATTATTAATTTTATTACTAATTCACGATTCCCTGCCCTGCATATCTATATATATATATATGTATATACATATGTATGCATACTTACATACATACATACATACATACATACATACATACATACATACATACATACATACATACATACGTACATATCTGGTGTTGAGAAATGGAAAACAATATGCTGACGCTAGGAGTTTCTCGTTTGTTTGTGCTCTTAATAGTATAGGCACCTGTGTGTGTGTATGTATATACGTGTGTGTGTGTGTGTGTGTAGATATATATATGTATGTATCTATCTATCTATCTGTCTACCTATCTACCTATTTATGCATCTCTCTCTCTCTCTCTCTCTCTCTCTATATATATATATATATATATATATATATATATATATATATATATATATATATATATATATATATATATATATATTTATCCATAGGCATAAATATATATACACACAGAGAGAATGAGAGCGTGGTATACCCACGTATGCGAATGTTTGCGATTGCGTATATCTGTCTTTAGTCACATATATACGTTTACACCCGTTCGCACACATCTAATACTTAATTTTCTAACCTATATTTCCGTTGGTAAAGACGTTCTGTAATTACTATCCATTTGTTTATTTATTTTCTGGTGTTCATTACATTTTGAAACTGAAACGAAATTCCAGAATGCTATCCCTATTCAAAACCACTTCCCGTGACAAATTATGAAATAAAAAAAGAAAAGAATGAAAAAGTAATATTTATATCTCACCGTTCCTGATGCGTGAAAATTTAATGCTGTCTAACATATCACAGTTGAAAATGTAGAACACCCAAGAGATACAAAGGTCGGATAATTATCCGTTTAGTTCTACATTTTAACCAATAGACTTTGTTTGCGTTTATTTCTTTATAGTTTTAAAACTAAACATGTCAATCTGAATGTTATCTTCTATAAACTTAGAATTTCCAATTGCTGTCAGACATAAAGAATTCATATATGCAGCAGGCACAAGAATATGTTTTCCATACATATATATATATATATATATATATATATATATATATATATATATATATATATATATATATATACACTCACACACACTCCCCCTCCCCACACACACACAAAGATAGATACACCAGAAAGAAAAACCCACTTCAGCTATATATATAATTGCACGGGCAGCTATATGGAAATGAAGTTTGCTTCCCAACCACATGGTTCAGGATTCGTTCCTACTGCCTGGCACCTTGGGCAAATGTCTTCTTTTATGGTTCGGGACGTCGTATCGGAGCATTAGTAATATACTTAACAGAAAAGGTGTTTCTCTGTATGTCCCGTTACGCATGTCCAGTGATACATATCAATCGGTTATAGCATTTTCCAGACCGGAGTACACGTTTATTAGCATGCGGGCAGACAAAAATTACTGTGAACTCTATTTGAAATTTTCGCGGGTTAATCTTATTATATTCTTACAATTGAATTCGCTTTTGTGATATAAAACATCTAAAAATATTTATTTTTATTTTTTATTGATGCTCCCTTTTAAAGCCTAGAAAGGCTCATGTTTCTCGGTTTCCCGGTTTCTTTGGCCTATATGTCCCCCCACCCCAGCTGGACGGGACACCAGTCTATTGCAGCTTTACTCAAGAAACAGTGAGAGAAACTTGCGGTGAAAGAGTACAACAGAACATTGAATACAAAATGGACAAATAGCAAATTCACACAATATTCTTATTCCAGTTCAAGCTAGGCCGAAGAGCTGGTGAAACAGCTCGCGGTATCAACGATGCGCTTGGCCCAGGAACCACTAATTTACGTACAGCACAATGGTGGTTCAAGAAATTTCGTTTCGGTGACGAGAGTCTTGAAGATGATAAGCGTAGTGGTCGGCCATCGGATGTTGAAAACGATCAACTAAAAGCCTTAGTCGAAGCCAATCCACGCACAACTATTAGAGATCTTGCTTCTGAATTAGACGTAACGTATACGACAATTTCCAACCACTTGAAAGAGAATGGGAAAAGAAAATACTTGAGAAATGTGTGCCACATGAATTGAATGACAACCAAAAAAAAAAAAAAAAAAAGACGCCGTTTTAAAGTGTCGTCTTCCCTTCTGCTACGCAACAAGAACGACCAGGTTCTCGACCGGATTGTGACTTGTGATAAAAAGTGGATTCTTTACGACAACCGTCGACGCTCAATTCAGTGATTGGACGCCAACGAAGCTCCACGGCACTTCCCGAAGCCAAAGTTACACCAAAAGAAGGTCATGGTGACTGTTTGGTGGTCTGCGGCCGGTCTCATCCATCACAGCTTTTCGATCGAGGCGAAACCATTACGGCAGAGAAGTACCGTCAGCAAATGGATGAAGTGCATAAGAAACTCCGACAACAGCCAGCATTGGTCAATAGAAAAATACTAATTCTTCTCCACGGCAGAATAAACTTAGTCTAGTAAACATAGTGCTGAAATGCATCGGAACATAAATTCTAATCTCGTCATGCAGGTCCTGTGAATCTGCATCTTAGTTTTGCTGTAAGAACAATCGTCAGTAAACTGATATGGAGGTAAAAAGTTAACTAAACAATGGTAAGCTTGAACCGTATTTTTACATGCAAAATGCAGATTAGAGAAGATAGAAAAAACAAACAGAATAGAAGAATTATGTAAAATATTAACTCGACAGCTGTTTCAAGCATAGGTTCATGCTTAATATAAGCTTGATGAAACTGTTAAAATAGGCAGCCCTTCTCAAGAGCAAATGAATTTTCCCCTTCTCGCCTAAAGGAATGTCAGTATAATGTAGGTTGTAGCTGTCTTGAAACAGGTGGTGCGATAAGATTTTACATAAGTCTTCTGTTCTGTTTCTTTTTTCCTTTTTTTCTGTAATTGATATTTTGAGCACTATGTAAATACCCGGAATACGCCGCAAGTCTACCAATGTTTATTTGCTTTACTACTTCTCTCCTCATATATATCATCATCATCATCATCATCATCGTTTAACGTCCGCTTTCCATGCTAGCATGGGTTGGACGATTTGACTGAGGACTGGTGAAACCGGATGGCTACACCAGGCTCCAGTCTGATTTGGCAGAATTTCTACAGCTGGATGCCCTTCCTAACGCCAACCACTCAGAGAGTGTAGTGGGTGCTTTTACGTGTCACCCGCACGAAAACGGCCACGCTCGAAATGGTGTCTTTTATGTGCCACCCGCACAAGCCAGTCC
>NC_068992.1:18902417-18903763 GCF_001194135.2 Octopus bimaculoides
ATATATATATATATATATATATATATATATATATATATACTTTCATATATTAGAGTGTATAAAGATATATACACAAAGAGAAGACCCGTGTCGGGAATTCTTACATGCTTAAAAGAGCATGTTTTATACAGATGTGAGTATACATACATATATTTGTATATACATAGTATGTACATATGATTGCACGTTAATACATCCCCACGCATACATACACACACACACACACACGTTAGAAACATACAGTTGCGTCCACGTATATATGTACATGTATATCCACACACTAGTTATATATAGATATCTATGAATATGCAAAACTATATAGTGTATATCAACATAGTGACCAGTAACAAATACGAACACAAGAACACATCCCGGAAGAGAATAACGCCACATTTACTCAAGGTAAATAACGCGCGTTCTAACACACGCAAGATCAAAAACACTAACATGTCAGTATCTGAATGCATGCCTCTTTGAACGATATAGTGCGTTGCAATTTTCTAGCGATGCTACTATGTATACATTTATTAAATTTCTATATCCTATGAGTAATGGTTATATATTTATCTTTGTTGGTATATATTTATGTTGGCACGAATATGCATTATTAAATTTCTATAACCTGCGTGTTATTCACATTTTTCAATATTACTTTCTCTTTATTTATTTCTATTTGTGAGTCTGTCTGTCTCTATGTGTGTGTGTATCTCTATATATGTGTGAATGTCGACGTTATATTAAGCTTTGGACAAAAATAAAAATGTTTTTTAATCCGCTGATATGAACATAACACTTATTTTGTTGCAGTTCTGCTTATCTGCGTCTGTTTTATCCGCTTCTCTAAGATTTCAAGTATTTTTTCTTTCGTTTTTATGGGTTCTTTGTCTAACTCTCAGTGTAGATTAAATTATTTTGCTTATTATACATATTATTATCATTATTATTATTATTATTATTATTATTATTATTAGTAGTAGTAGTAGTAGTAGTAGTAGTAGTAGTAGTAGTAGTAGTAGCAGTAGTAGTAGCAGTAGTAGTAGTCGTTGTTGTTCTAGTAGTAGTAGTAGTAGTAGATAGTACTAGTAGTCTTGTTGATATTAATATTATCCTCATGATCATTTTGTTGCTGATATTGGGTTTCCTACTCTTCCGTCGCCTCTGCCTTGCCTTCCCATTTTCTAGTACCTACTCATCTTCTCCCTCCTCCCACTTTGTCATCATCATCATCATCATCATCATCATCATCATCATCATCATCATCATCATCATCATCATCATCATCGTCATTGTCATCATCACCGTATGACGGCGACATCAAACGCCCGTTATATGTATGCATATATATA
>NC_068992.1:18903995-18910936 GCF_001194135.2 Octopus bimaculoides
ATATATATATATATATATATATACATATACATATATATGTGTGTGTATATATGTATATGTATATTTATACATATAATATATAATATAATAAATGCGAATGTCTGTGTGTCAGTGTGTCACACTTTTTGAACTTTACTCCTAGAGGCCGTAGCCCAACATATACCTTTTGGGGAATCTGTGAGTAAATTAAAAACATTCTGGGCCGAATCTGGACCCGCAATCCTGAAATTTTAGATTCTCAGGGTTTCATTACTGCGATTGTTTCCGATTTTTTCTTACGTGATCTTTTGCGATGAATTTTTTGTACAAGTTTTTACTAGCTAGACCCATGAAAGCTTTACGGGCAGCATAAACAACTGTAAGAACCTGTAAATTAAGACTTCATTTAGTGACTATCGCATAATTATGGGCATAACTACAGATTATTGCTCTACCGAATCTGTTGTCTCATAAATTTCAGAAAAATGGATACTTTTTAAACAAAAGTTTCAACAAATAATCAGTTAGATCGTGTTTATTGAGTGTATACTCTTTTAATTGTTTCAGTCGTTTGACTGCGGCCATGCAGGAGCACCGCCTTTAGTCGAGCAAATCGACCCTAGGACTTATTCTTTGTAAGCCTAGTACTTATTCTATCGGTCTCTTTTGCCGAACCGCTAAGTTACGGGGACGTAAACACACCAGCATCAGTTGTCGAGCGATATTGGTGGGTACAAACATCGACGCAAAACACACACACACACACACACACACACACACATATATATATATATATATACATATATACGACGGGCTTCTTTCAGTTTCCGTCTTCCAAATCCACGAACAAGGTCTTGGTCGGCCCGAGGCTATTGTAGAATACACTTGCCCAAGGTGTCACGCAGTGGGACTGAACCCGGAACCATGTGGTTGGTAAGCAAGCTACATACAACACACCCACTCCTGCGCCTGTATATAAAGATTTGTTGGAAAAAAAATTGTTCATAGGGGTTGGGGAGAGATGTTTCTGAAAATTCACATGACCCGACGGGTATTTTTAAATGAAATTTTATACAAATACATTTCAAATGGCATAAGTTACGATTACTAATGTCCTGATGGGTATACATCTGTAGTTGTTTCTAATCGTGGATAAGCAGAACCCTTGGAAATTCTATGAAATGCAAATAAAAGGTAAGAACCTTCAAAAATAACATCCAATTACATTGCAGAAATGTAAATGTAATGTTCTATAGTGGCTGAGAACCCAGTATATAGAATATGATAGTTAATTTCATTGTAGGAGAGTAAAAGTAACATCCAATATTTGCTGTTGTTATGTATCTGTCTACTCTGGAAATATTGTTAAACATTTAAAAACATAAAACGAACACAACTCTGTCCCTCCTTCTCTCTCGCTCTGTCACTCACTACCACTATACCTCCTTTGCTTAACGCTTTTTGTTTCTCTTTTTCTTTCTATATATATATGCGAGTGTGAGTGTGGATGCATGTATGTATGCACGTGTGTATGCGTGTGTGAGTGTGTCTTTCGTTTTCTTTTTCTCTCAGTCCAGTTTCTATTTTCTGCACATTATAAAGCATTACGGAGACCATTGAACTTCTCACATATAAATCTTGGTACAAAATCCCTCTTTCCTTATGTTTCCTGAAGAATATCGTTCTTAATTCTGATTAGAGCTGAAAAAGAAAAAGAAAAAAAGAAAAACTTTCACCGAAATTTCCAAGTGTTATGATGATGGGGCAAGTGTGGTGTTGGTAATTGTGCTCGTTGTAATGGTATCGTTGTTGCTGTTATTGTTGTTGGGGGCGATGTTGTTTCTGATGGTGGTGGTGGTGGTGATAGAGTCATTTATGGCAGTGTGGCTGGCTTCAGTGTTGGCACTGGTCACGCTGGTGATGCTGATTATTACGATTCCGTCAGTGGTGGTAATGTTGATGGTGATGGTTATGGTGGTTGCGATCATTATGGTGTTGCTGATGTTAATTATGATAGTGTTGATGTAGTTTCTGATTGAGCAGACGTTCGTTCAAAATCGATCTTCACGAATTCTTCTCATCTTTTTTCTCGTTTATAAACTATCCCTAAAATATAAAATATAACATATACATAATTCATTTGCTTTCTCAAAATGTACAGTGTACGCTGAAAGATATTTGGTTTCTATTTCTAGCACACTTATAAGTTAATTCTCCATCTCGCATTTGACTTCGTATGATCTTAGATACAGAGGTTAAAAGCAGTGCTTGCTGTGGAACAGGGGTTCTCAATCATTTTGTTTTTTATCTATGGACCCCTTTGATTATTATTCTATTCTGTTGGACCCCCATAGTGATTTGATGCTTAAAAACTAGTTTTATAGAAGCTTCTTTCAAAATCCCTATTTTGTTTATCTAACATTTTTACATATTTCGAACTGTACAAGTTAATGTGTATTAACTTGTACAGTTCGAATTCTGTAAAAATGTTAGATAAAGAAACTTAGCTATTTTTTGCAACACATACCAATAACTACATCTAAAGCAAAATTTTATCAGGGATTCTTAAAATACTATTGTAGATTTCCAAATTACTGTTTTGCTGTGTGGGCTTCAAAAAATCACAGCTGCAGAAAGGTTGTTATAATATTACTATCTAGAAAAATTTCCCTCTAAACATAGTTGTTTCAGATTTCTTCTCTAATAATAATAGCCTGTCCTCACTCAGATAAAATGAGACACATATATATTAGATATAAAATTACTATTTGTAAATTCCTCAACGAGAGATATTCGGCAACAGTACTCTAGAGTAAAGATTATTTGCCAACACAACATGGCATTCTGGTTTAGGACGAATGTTTCTGGAATTTAGCCCCAGAAGGCATCGTCGCCAGCTGGCTGTAAGGACACAGATAGTCTCGTCTAGCTAGCTGGAGACGATATCTCCTGGGGCTAAATTACAGCAACATTCGTCCTAAACCAGAAGTGCCATGTTATGTCGGCAAATAATCTTTACTCTCTCTCTCTCTCTCAACACACACATACACACACACACACACACACACACACACACACACACACACACATATACTTACATATATATATATATATATCTGTATGTATAAAATAACATCCAAATACAAATATCTACCCGCTTGTTTCAGACAATGTTAATCGATTTTTGTTTACTTTTTCCTTTGCATGCTATCTGATATCCGTTTCTATTTTAACCACAATGTTGTATAGATTATGGTTTCCATTCAGAGATTCTGGACATCCAGTTGAAGATACAACTTTAATGATCATTGAAGTTCTTACTGACGCATATATGTCATTTCAAAATGCAAACTTCTATGAAATATCAACCTGTGGTTGCCTATTGATTAAATGTGACTTAATGTAACAGACCTGTAGCACTAAATCAAGAAATATATCAATTTAATTCAAATTTATGATGAATATTTTGCATTTTAGATAGATCAGGTTATAATTTATTATAGCGACCTATGAAATACCATAAACGAGAAAGACATCTGTTGGTAGTATAATTTACAACTATGTATGCAATGAATATTTCATTTTGAACCGACATTTTATCGGAAATAGTTTTGAATACTCTGAAGTTAATAATCAATATACCGTATTCAAAAACTCTAAGTTCATTTTCTATGGCCGGATTCTGAAATTAATGACACTCTCTTATGTTAATATCAAAGCGCTAAACTTTAGTAACATTACAGGTATAGCTACTACAAAGAGTCGGAAAGAATTCATAACAATATACGTTAAAATATCATAATTTCAATATCATTTTGAAGTTGATCCTCTAAAAACATATCAAAAGAAGTACGAGAATAATTTGACTATAAGGGAAATGATACAGTATTTAACAGGAAGACTATAGTCAATTAAATCAAACTTGGTACGTATATTTTCGATGAACGGAAGGATGAAATACAAAGTCAATTACATCAAGAGTTGAAATAAATAATAACGGTATACATGGAGGGGCTACAAATAAATTTCTATAACAAGATTTAGGACAAACATGTTATAAAACAATTAAGTGGACATGTTATAAATCTCACATGATTTGTGCAAAACATGAATCGGTAAGTGTATAAAAATATTCAATGATACGATATATATATGGTGTTGTATCTGTGAGCATGAAACTAAAAGCACATTTAGCAGCAAAAATTAAAATAAGGATGTGTATATTTATATTTAACGTGCACATTTACACTGAAATGATGGAAGATGTTCACTGCGGTATTTGCCTCAAAGAAAATAACCCCTTATTGACTTAGTGTAATCAATTAATCCGAGTGTTCATGTCACAGTTTGGGGAAACTATGGTCGCCAAAACTTCGAAATCATGGACAAATATGTTCGTATTCGATAGTTGATTCAACTCAGACATTCAGTACTATATCAGATGATATTTGCACTACGTAAACTTCATTATAATTTCTTTATTATGATATGTGTGCGTGTGTAAGTATCTGTATGCATGAATAAGTATGTACTTGTAGAGAGAATGGGGGAGGGATAAAAGGAGGGAGTTAAAGAGAGAAATATGCTCCTACAATTTATTTCTATTAACAAGTGCTCCGAACCTTCTTAGAATTGATATATTTCAAAATTATTTCGTATCTAAACAATACAGCTGGGTCTATTAATTTGGAATTGTGTTCTAAATTGAAGCCTTGTATATTCAATTTTTAATTTCCAAAGTCATAATGGAAAAGGCGTTCAGGTATAATACGATGTGATATCAAATAAATAAGTAAGTAGATAAATATGATGGACTTTATATATAATATATATTTACATTAACTTGCACTCCATTCATGATGATTTTCCTATAAGTCCGATACTTAATTATAAATAAAGGGCACTTATCACTTTTAACTCTACTGGAAGAGCAAATCATTTCAGAAACCCATTATCGTGTTGCTCCGATTCGTTTTCTACGCATTATCGATATAATTATCAGGGATGTATATGACAAAAACTACAATATGTAGAAGTAATTAAAAGTTAATTACAGTTTTAGAAAACATGTGGTTAAAATATTGACGTAGTTCTGTACGAATTAATTATTCGTTAAGCGTTATATTCGTTTGGCTTTCAATTCAAATCGATAAATGGTTTTCGCTTTCATTTGCCTGTTGATATTTAAATCTTATTATTCTTTCTTCTTTATTTCGCCAGCAACTATAATTTACCTTGCAAAATTAAAATCATTAATAGTATTAAATTAATTAATACACTTGAAATACTTTTCAGTGTATTTCAGATATTCAAACTTATACAAGATGAAGGACTGTTAAATATTTTAAGTGATCTAAAGGATATGTAGACTGAAAAGTGTTAATCTTTTGAACGGTGAATAAGGTAAATAAACTCAGATGACCTTAACTGTAGATATTTACTAAAGAAGAGAAGATTTACGAAATAACTGGACATTTACGTAAAATATCAATCAATCTTCTATGAAATGTGTTAAGGGACAAGTTCGTTAACCTCGGTAATCCAGTCTTTATTGAGTGATAGAATGTCATTTCTGCATTCAGCCATGTATCCGGTATTGATAACATGTAGCACAAGACAATGCGATTCAACAGTGTGTAGGAATAACTCTTATCTAAAGTTTTGACAGCTTTAATAAAATTGTTTTAAAAGATAAACACATTATTGTTTACGTTTATATTTTATATTTATCTTTTATCCACTCCAGGTACTGGGCTGCAGCCATTCTGGGACAACGACTCGAAGGGGCTTAGTCGATCATATTGACCTCAGTACGTTTTCTTTTTTTTTTTATTAATCTGGCACTTATTTTATCGGTCTTTTTAACCGAATCACTATGTTCCGGGTCGGAGGTAAACAAACCAACATCGGTTGTCAAGCAGTGAGGGACAAACACAATCAAGCAGGCACGCACGCACGCGCGCGCGCACACACACACATACATACATACATACAAACATATATATATATATATGTAGATGCGTGCATACATAGATTTATAGATATTATAACTTAACATGAAAACAGACGATAATGATGTGTATACATCTGCATACTTACATACACGCACAAACACACACACACATATATATACACACATACATATACATATATACATACACACACATATAGATGCATGTATATACATATATAGACACACACACACACATATATATATATATATATAGATATTTATATACATACTTACATATATATATATATATATATGCATGTATGTATGTACGTATGCATATATATGTACGTATACACATATTTTTTTTTATGTCACAACACTGGATACTTCTAATATTAGCAACGCGTAGTACTATGACTGAAGCAAAATTGACGTGAGCTGTGAATCGCGTTTTTATCATATCGTTACTCCGATGAGCCAAGAAGCTTTTGAGGTAGCTCGAACTATTAGAGACAGTATATGTATTTCATGTGCTATCTTAACGCACAGAGCTTCGGAAAGCAATAGTATGCTCACGGATGCATTAAACTTTGATATTATCTGTTTGATTTATAAAAACCGAACCTACGCAACAAGGCAATGCAGTGGAACAGAACCCGAAGAAACTACGTTGTCGAAGCAAACTACACACTTGAGAGTAGGTTAAGACAGCCAAGCTAAGTATAAACATATGTGTGCTTGTAGTTGTATTTGTATATATGTAGGCATACATTCACACCATACATACACGCACACGCTTATATATATATATATAAACATATATATACATATACATATGTATATGGCACACACATATGTATATATAAATATATACGAATATTTTGGCGCATAAATACACACACACAAATTCATATATACATACATGTATGCATGCATACATACATACATACAAATATGCATTTCCCTCTCTTTCTTTATATTATATATATATATATATATATATATATAT
>NC_068992.1:18911114-18917592 GCF_001194135.2 Octopus bimaculoides
ATATATACATAATGTCTTATGTTTAAGATGATTCCCATGCTTTCCCTGATGAGACGGTTACAATTTTAATATCAAAGATCCCTATGGATCACACAGGTTGTAATCCTTTGAAACATATGTAGGAATAAAGTATGCAATTATAACATGCGTTTTCTCCAATCATTAAATTCTTAAATATACTCAAATACCCAAAATTTCAAGGAGTTCCTGCCTTAAAAACAGGACCTAACCATAGTTATTTTGTGTTCTTTGCTACATTGGTTTCTATTAACCCATTTATTCTATCAGAAGAATTTTTATTCATTAAGATAGAAGAAATACACATAATTATATATATATATATATATATATGCTACTATATTAATCATCAAAACTCTGGATTTTTCATACGCAGCGTTGATATAAGGAAATTTATATATATCAGGTTATTTGTTTCAAGATTACGTTCAACAACTGGTGCGTAGAATTACATGCTACTTTCTCTCATTTACCCTTCTCTGCAGGTCTTATACCACATGCCTGAATATAATTTTAAAAAATGATTTTCTCATATCTGTATCCCATATCTGCATCCTTTACTTAGGTTCTTCTTTACATCTCTCTCCCTATCGCATAGTATTTTGGTTACTGATGGAAACAATATGCCTTGATGTAAACTGATAACCTCTGACGAGAGAAAATAGCGGACGGCTGTTTCGGGGCGGAGAACACTTGGATAAAAGCGAAACATAGTAAATAGTAAGGACTTAAAAAGTATTGAAGTAGATGATATCAGCTATTGTGGACACGTTGACAGTAGAAAAGCCTGGGGGGTTGTTAGTGATAGCTTTCATATTGTTTCTTTTTTTTTATTCTTACAGAAACTGATATTTTTCGGGTTTTTTTTTTGTTATTTTCGCTAGTATACTCATATCTCACTTGCTTCTGTTTTGGAAACTGATATGTTACATTTCTTGTTATTATTATTATTATTATTATTATTATTATTATTATTATTATTATTATTATTATCATTATTATTATTGTATATTCATATCTGATCTGTTTTCGAAGATAAGAAACAGTTAGTATGAAGATCACGCTATATGCAAGCGAGCAAGAATAACGGTTTTCCTTTTTTTTTAAATTCATTTCTGTTACGACGTCCCTAGTGCTCAACTAGTACTTATTTGCTAATGATTTTGCCAGTAACTGAACCACAACTTGTTCGATTCATCTGTTAAAGATTGCAGCCAGATCTGTCTCAAACAACATCCAGCCGTTTTGATAATTAAAGATATATTAGCCAATGTAGTCTTGGTTACACAAGAAAAAAGCCGCTCATACAACAGGAGTGTCTGTGGCTATAAGTCTACTCGGCCAAGCGTAAACACTAACAAGTAATAAACAATAGCACCATTGGCTGTCTGTTGTAGAATTCGTACTACTGTAGACATCTAAAGTAATACAATAATCCCAACAATCTAGAACATCTTGAAAATATCATAGGCTCTGCTTCCCATTTTCTGAATAATTTATATAACAAATACAATTAACAAAGTTTGAATCCAAATCTGGGAAGCAGTTGAAATGTTTACTGATAATATTTAACTTAAAGATCATAAACTCCATGTGTTTAACAAGCCACAGAGAACCATAGAATGACATCTGCTTATTATGACTAATTTCTGTCGAATTTATTTTGATAACCTGCAAATAGTTATAATCGGTGGATAATAGAGGATATAACTGAAATATATAGAGGGTATAACAATTTGCGAACATTTGAAGCAGTTGATTTCTAATTCATCGTATATAAAGACCTATGAATTTTTATTTATAACAATAAAGCTTTCATTAAATAATCTGTGATTATAACAATAAAGACAACCTTATTAACACAGCGGTATGTCCGCAGATTCCATCACCTCAAATTCTACCATCCCCATCATCACTATGAATTTATAACGTCTTTGTACGCAACACACTTTCGTTCTATCTCTGTCATAATGAGCATTGCATTAGTAATAGTTGTTGTGGCAGTTCAAATATTAATTTTGATAGAAATATCCAAAGCTTTTATTCTAATTAGCGAATAATTACGAGTTTGCAATAGAGAAAGGGTTTTGAGCCCGCGAATTTTGATAACAATAATTATTTGTTAACGTTATCCGTGCCTATAATGAAGTTCTTCCGGAATACAAAAGGCTTGTGTAAAGTGAATGCATTTCGAAACCTCATTTACAGGCTTTAGTAATGTCATTTTAAGTACCACTTAAAGTTTGCCATATCAACGAGGGAGTTCCTGTGCAATCATTGACATGCTAGATGATACAATCTTACGAACAAGCTTTTTATCAGTCTCTTGATTCACTATTAACAGCAGTGAAATCTGTCGCTAATTAGGCCATAAAAATCGGAAAGAGTACGGAGGGTATCATAACCATAGTTTCTTCTCCATGAACAGATAAATAATCAAAGAAAATAATATGAGTAAAAGTGTTCTGATCATAATTCATCGAGGGCTATACAAAACTTCTCATCGAAATCAGTATTCATGTTATACCAGTGTTAAGAACCCGTAAAAAGAAAAAGGTTATGTATTGCTGATATGCTGGAAATATTGAGCAACTCTTCCTAAAGTCTTACCCATTTAGATAAAGAGTGGGTATATTTGAAAATGTAATTCTTCAACAAGCGGCTGCAACTGAGATGCGTTACACAAAGCATCTGTACTTAGTTTTAGTCAGTGTTCAAAGAAATGTTGCCAGTTCCTGCCAAGTGCCAAAGCTAGAGCATCTGATAAACCTTGGTGTTGAATGCAATAACAGTGGTACTTACAGCCCAGTCAGCGTCGTGAAACAATGAAAAAGATGTAGACTATGGGATATGTCTATATCGCTCGTTTTCGCTCTTGAGGTCAGGTCAAGACATGTTTTGAGTCCTCCGAGAAGATTACTTTAGGTACCGTTAAGATACTCTTGGAACCTCTTCTTTATAGTCAAAGTTAAATAAAACTAATTCAATGCAAAGACTTCACTTGTATATAACCCAATGTGGTTCTATCGTCATCATCTGGTCAAGCTTTCTGGGATACTTCTGACTCGCTCACGCCATATATCAGTTGAGGGTGATCTTCGGGGAGAAATCCTTTATCTCTGGTGAACTGATCTATACACCTTGTGTTTGGATGACCAGCTCGACTGCGGCCTTCATTTGGTTTACATAGTAGTAGGTCATTTCCTAGCGCTTGTGTAGTTTGCCAGCGCACAAAGTCTCACAAAGCGCAAACGCCTTTTGTTTTATAATGGTAGAAATAGACAGGAGATCTCTACGCAGCCGTTTCTTATTAGGATGAGTTCTCCAACATTTATCTAAATCTGCTCTTAACATCCGAGTGTAAGTTCCATCTAACTTGGATTCGGTTTTTTAGTTAGCACCCAGGCTGTTGCTCCATATAAAAGGACTGACTCTACTAAATGGACACAAAAATTCCTCATAAGGCCGTCTGACATGGTTCATTTCTAGACAATGTCCAGTTAGTGTAGTGTTGACCATGCTTTGATTGTCCGAGTGTTTGCATCCTTTTCATTTGAGTCTGTCGCAGAACCGATTTACGTGAAATAATCAACTTGATTAATGGGATCTCCGCTTATGTTGGTGATAGATCCTTGTTGATTGTGAGCTATGAATTTGGTTTTACTAGGACTAAAATGTAGCCCAACATCACGTGCAGTTAATTCTATACTCTGAAGCAATTTTGTGGTGTTTGACATTATGTCAGAGACCAAGGCTAAATCAACAGCATAGTATACATCAGTTATTTTCTGATCTGGATGTCTGATCGATCTTCTTTTCGCAAGTTTGAAACCGACGCTGTTTAGATCGCCAAATGATGTTCTGAAGACATAATCCAGGGAGATCACGAAGAGGAAATATTGCCAAGGTGCCCTGCTGGACTACTCCGACTCTGATATCAAAGAGGAGTGAGTGGCGATCACAAAACTGTCACATCAAAATTTCGCCTAAGCATTTGAGCTAACATAACTAAATCAGCGTCTAGGCCCGCATAAGAGCGGTGAGTTTTGATCAAAAGAGAAATCCGCATTCAATACACCGTAATGAAGAAAACTCCTCCAACACAGCAGTCAACAATTTTGTAATGT
This sequence comes from Octopus bimaculoides, assembly GCF_001194135.2. Lineage (NCBI taxonomy): Eukaryota > Metazoa > Mollusca > Cephalopoda > Octopoda > Octopodidae > Octopus > Octopus bimaculoides. Next base: position 18,915,260 of record NC_068992.1, read on the forward strand.
CCGACACACAAGCTGCAAAAGGGATCAAACCAAGAACTAGTAAATGTCACCCCTGCGCACACCAAGAAATAATAAAGAAAGTAAAACACCGCAAAGAAACGGCTGAAGCTCAAATTATACATTCAAGCATCTCAAATGTAGCCAATTTCAAAATGCTACAGAACAAACTAACAAATTATATCAAGCGCGACAGCAAAGTTTCATCCAAAGTAAAATAAATTAAAATGAACACGCTGCTGCAAAGCAAGCAGGCATTACTAGCCTGGCAGACAGTAAACGAATAAGCGGACTCTAATACTCCAGCAAGTCAAAACATTAAAGCAAAAAATTTACTGGAAGACTTAGAAAAGTGGAAGGATAAATTTTCAACTTTGCTTGGGAATGTACCCTCAGTATCTGATACAGATGCAACATCAGATATTGACCACACCCTTGATATTATATCTGAATATTTTACCATTGGAAGATGTTCTTAAAAACGCCTAAAACTGAAAGGTTGGATAACATTCCACTTGATGTCTGGAAAACAGGAGAACCCAATGATATTCTGTCAGGTTTCTGCAATGCAGTCTACAATGAAGGCAACATTGACAAATGAACAGAAGACTGCATACTCTCATCTCCAAATAAAGGTAATGTGGATCTCACAAAGAACTACAGAGGCAACATTCTTACTGCTATCGATGCATAAATTTTTACTCAACAGGATACAACCAGAGAAAGGGAAAGTTTTGATGAGAAATCAAAATGGCTTTAGGAAAAATAGTCGAAATGATATACCTCAGGAAACAACAGCTGCAATTATGATGCTCTATAACAACATCAAATCAAGGGTAAGGTCCTCATACAGAAATAAAAATAGTTCTGCGTAACTTATAAAATACATGATGGTAACGCTTGGAATGTATTTGATCATTAAATAAGTTGAATATAGGCTAACTAGAAACTAAATAACACCAATAACCAATTCCCAATCGAACCCTAGGTTGTATTTCACTTCTTTAAAGATGGTAGCTTTTATGGAAGTTGGTTAAACAGAAAGGAGGAAAGAATATTTGTTAGCATTGTGTAGATAAACGTATTCACAATATATCTGTATTGCTCCCAAAATCCGAGCAGTTATTATAAAATGCTTTTAATAAAATTGCAATTTGCAATTATTGATTGCAATTATTTCGATAAATAATTTATCCTTTCAATTCAAATTTCAATTAAGCCTGCTTCAAATTACTGAAATTATTTAAACAAACATTTCTTATGGATATAATTTTCATCCTTGTTTAACTAACGTATTCAATGTAATGAAAATTACTTCAAAACCTGTTAAGATTTTTCGATACACAATACATAGTCAGACACATGTGTGAGTGCGTATGTGTGTATCTCTTTCTAAAGTTTTGCTGCTATAGGGCACGTCCACAAGAGACGTATACAGGAACTGCCAGTAGATAGATATGGAGATTATTTGCGAATAGTCCATCTTCGTTGCCAGAAGTATTTACAGATCAAGAACGGTATCATATAGGGCGTAGTGACCCAAACAATTGTATTCTTCGCTCAATAAAAGCTGTGAACACTCTACGGTGGTATTGTAACTCGTCGGTTAAATATTGTCAAAAACTTGCTCCCAGTCGGGTTAAACATATGACGGCTCTTCTTTGCGTTTTTATTAATTTACTTATATTTTAAATTTTATGTCATGTTTTCTGGATCAGGAATATAAGATTTGGTAGTTTTCTCTTCTTGCTTACGACTGCCTGTGTCCGTAAAATATAATAGAAAGTACGACGCATGAGAAATTTATTTCTCTTTTATTATTGTTTACTGCCGAGTGATAACTGACAACAAACGATATATAAATGACTGGGGTGCTTTTTAAAGAAAGCAAACTAGCATTGAGAAGAATTCTGGGAGAGAAGTAGATGGAGAGGAGACACTGGTGCGCATGGGCGTCTGCTGGTCTTCAATAAACCAGTGACGTTGCAACTCATTTGTACAGTTGAGTGAAGTGGAGCAACGTGAAATAAGGTGTCTTCGTCAAAAACACAACACACAGCCCGGTCGGGGGAATCGATCTCACTAGCTCATGGTTGCGAACCCGACGCTGTAACCAATGAGTCATGTGCCTTACCTGCACACACACATATACACGCACACACACATATACACACATACACATATGCACACACACATATAAATATGTGTGTATGTATATATAAAAGTATGTATATATATATATATAAATACATACATAAATATATTTATATATATAAATAAATATGTATATATATATATATATAAATAATATATATGTATATGTAAATATATATATA
>NC_068992.1:18917756-18922101 GCF_001194135.2 Octopus bimaculoides
ATATATATATATATATATATATATATACGCGCTAGACATAGACTCAAGGATTGTGATGCAGCAGTTATATGTGGTTTACAGTAATCGAGGAAATGAAATGACAAAATAATGAGGCATTAAACTACTATGAAACCTGTATTAGAGACGATAGATTGTCTTGTCGCCCGTTTAGGCTTTAATGATAAACGTACAGACAGCTGAAAGAGATAGCAAGATATTTTGACAGATACAGCAGCAGGGAGATAGTGAAGCAAATATATAGATATATGTTGATATTATCATACTTTTCGCATATCACATCAGTTTCTTTTATTTTATTCTATTTTTTCGATTTGCTATAAACAGCTTATAATATACATATGTTGTTTCAGAAGCAACATCTCGTTATATATATGTATGAACGTGTATATGTCTCAGCGCGCGCACACACATGCTCACACACGCCTGCACACACACACACACACGCATTGGTAGACAGATATAAAGAGATAAACGCATATATTTGTTTGTGTTTATTTGTGTATGTGCCTATATATTTGTATAAATACAAACACACACAGACACTCACACACACGCACATGTATGTATGTGTTCAGGCATGGCTGTGTGGTCAAGAAGGTCGCCGTCCAACGAAGTGGCTACAAGTTCAGTCCCACTGTGTGAGACCTATAACAGTCCTGGACAACAAAATGCCCTTTTCGTTGAATTTGCACACATTCATAAACATATGCATACACACACACACACACATGTGCACACATATCACGTGATCACGCGCGTGAAGAACCAGACTATCAGATGTTGTCACACTTCGTTGGTGACAATGCGTTTTGCATCGTTCTAGCCTTCGAATGACGCCATCCCGCTGGCTAGGCAAGCAAGCTTCTCTCTGTCTCTCTCTGTCTATCCCTCTATCTGTATATATATACATACATACATACATACATATATATATATATATATATATATATATATATATATATATATATATATATATATATATATATAGGATATATTAACCTCATTAAGAAGTGGTTACATCCAGAAAACACTAGTTCTATACCAAATATATTTGGGGAAATAAAATTTCTCTAAATCAGTAGGTATATATTATGCATATAAACCGTATTCGCTTAATAGCAGAAAAGAAACTGGAGGGTTGAACGATAATAATTATTTCTTAATGAAATGATACTTTCTACTTCCTACAGCTGTTTCAATTGTGCTTATTAAATAAATTACAAATATCTTATTGTTGTATACTTTTCAACTGTGTTTTAGTTCTATACATGGGTTTCTATACGTTTATGTATCACCAAGGTTTATAGGGAAAAATGGAAAACATTTTCAGCTTATGATAATCAAGATATTATGTTGAGAGGTAGGCCAGATAATGTCTCAACTTTTACCTGCATTATTCTGTATGAAAATGCTTTAAGGTTTTCCCATTCATGTTCATATATTTGAAGGTCCTTTTAAATCTACTATTAAGTAATTTGTTTGGATATAAGAATCTGGTTCATTTCTTCTTTGCACAAATCACACCTCTTTCCCCCCTGTTCTGTATGGAGTAGCTGTACTAATTTTATCCCATTCTATTTTAAATTTAGCGTTCCTGTCTTTGAGGGACCAGATTAACTTCCTTAAGCTCGTGCTATTCATCTTATTCCTTTCCTTAAATGAATTTACGTAATTTGCCAGTCTCACCTTAGATCTTATCGTGACCCCCACCCTGTATAGAAGTAGGGATTTCCTTCGGATGTAACCTTACGTTGATAAACTAAGTCCTTCTTCAAACATTGTGTATCTAATGGATATAATTTACTTTTCCACGATTACATAGATTTCTATCTTTCCTATTATTACCTATGTGAGTGGCGTTCGCATGAGATCCCCTCTCTGTATATCTAATGGTCTGCTCTTACTTATACTCCGCTTACTATCTAGGGATTTCGTGCTGTCATTTCTAACGAGTCCTCGGCCTGGTCTTGTCGAGGTAGATGTTGTGAAAACTGTGTCCCCTGCACTACTTCTCACTGCTCTTGTGTTATCTCCCTCCCGATTGTATTTAATTGTAGTGTTTGCGATTGAGCCCCGTTGTCTACTAAATATTCCGGCCCTACATTCTTCGTTACAACCTTTATTATTCCTGCTATTAAAATCATTTCCCTTAACTTCACTCTTACTATCACAGGCTCTCCGGAAACTCGATAGTCTCCTTGTGCTGTTTACTGCAATGATATGTGCAAAGTTGCAAATGCCAGCTTAATATTAAATATTCTATGATATTCTATGATATTTATTCGATTTAAGAAAGCGTCTATCTATCGCGTTAAATATCTCTTTTGGAATGTTAGAAATTCTTTGCCAACTAAATACTGCATTATTCAATATAGTGTAGTCCTAAAATTGTCATTAACTTCTCGACTACTATTATCATTGGAAATAGAACTGTTAATGCGACGGCATTCATTTTTACCTTGGTGATATTAGCTCCGTAGTTAATATTAGTGTTTGGTGCATTTCTGTGTCCAGGGTGATTCCCCCTATCCTAACGCTCTGTTAACTATTGCCTTTGCTATTAAATCTACTAGGAGGTTCCGCCTTAAATTCTTTCATGTACTTATCTTTTTTATTACTGTTTCGTTTGCATATGCTGCGGTTAGGTACTTTATATCTATCTGTAAGCTTTTCTACTTGTTTTGCTATATTCCTATGGGATGTTTTGATTTCCCATCGTTGTTTCCTGGGTTGTTAACCGTTACCACTCACGCCCACTAACATTTGTACCTACGGCAATTAGATGTGTGCGTGCGTGACTATGTGTGTGTGTATAAAACATACACGTACACACATATAAAGCAATGCATACAAGGTATGATGAATAAGTATCCGGGTTGTTGCCATAGTAACAAGTGTAAAGAACGCAGAGTGAAGTCACTTGGGAAGGATTGACCTAGAACTGTGTTGTGCATGCTGACTAAGTTTTAACATTCTAGTTTCCGCTGTTTACAGCGGTGCCTGGAAGGAAGTTGTGTAGCGTGTGATCGTTGCAATGACCCTAGCAGAGAAAATTGTCATCAGCTTAGAGGCCTACGCAAAGATGCAGAAAGTGTTTGGAGAGATGTGTATGCGCCGCACATAATTGTACGAGTGTTTCAGATGTTTCGAAGGTGGCTGAAAAAATGTCGATATTGACAAACGTTCTGGGAGAACCGCAACCAGCAGAACTGAGAAAAACAGCGCAGGTGTGAGGGAAAATCGTCAAATCACCATCAGGGAGTTATCAGAGTATGTGCAATTAGTTACGGTTCGCTTCTGTCCATTATCACTGAAAATTTGGGTATGAGACGCGTGTCTGCCGAGTTTGTGCCAAAACTGCTTTCAGCTGACCAAAATGATACAAGGGTCTTAGTTGCACAAGGTTTCTTTTATTGTGTAGAGAACGATGAAAAGTTTTTGAACACTTTGTGTAGGTCTCAGAGCAAGTATCGCTAAGCTTTTGGCAACATTTAAATGCAGATTCTCTACTCAGCTGTTTCTGTCATGGTCAATGCGCTGATAACATGCTATACGCCTGCCTTCCAAGAACTGCCGTGAACAGCGGAAATGAGCTAGAACGTGAACACTTAGTGCACATGCACAGCAGAGTTCAAGGCCAATTTGTGCTAAGCAGCTTTACTCTCTTTGCTTTAGCTTTGTTACCATAGCAACTGTCCGGATACTTATTGATCCAACCACGTATATATGAGTGTGTTAGGAGGTCAATCATATCTGTTGTAGTCTCATAGGAAAAAACGTATGTTTTCGATGCCCATTTCAACAGTTGAATGGAAAAAACTTTCTGTGTAGAAAATCAACTGATTTGATCTTAGGTATGCTAGGCAAATATATCTTTCCCATCTGGCTGCTTTTCATAAATGTACAATCGTGCACACACATGCACACACACACACACACACACACACACACATACCCACACACACATACACACGCACGCATGCACTCATACACATATGCATATATATGTGATTATAAAATATCAAAGCATGTTTGTGAGCTCGTGTGTGTATGTTAGTATCGTGTGTGTGAAAATGTATGCATTAGCATGGTTGCTTACTTGTATGTATTTATGTATGTATGTATGCATGCATGTATGTAAATATGCATGTATATACATATACATATTTTTATATGTATGTATGATTATATATATATATATATATATATACACACACACACGCACATATATATGTATATATGTATACACATTTATATATACAGACATACATATGTGTGTATGTCTGTTTATGCATGTGCTTATGTTCGTATATATATATATATA
>NC_068992.1:18922111-18929447 GCF_001194135.2 Octopus bimaculoides
ATGTATTTATGTATGTATGTATGCATGCATGTATGTAAATATGCATGTATATACATATACATATTTTTATATGTATGTATGATTATATATATATATATATATATATACACACTTGTGTGCGAAGCAATGTCTCAGGTACATTAGATGAAAATCTATCCTATACAGGAAAATAAAAGCGAGCACGTCTAAACGAGTGAAAAGCAAGTCGTGGAAATTTGCTGAAGTTGACATTAAGCCTTAACTCTAAATAGAGTAATGACACCCGAATTACAGAGTGTTTCGTGTTTTAATGAGATTTCTCAAAAGAAAATAAACGCTGGTGACGTTCATTGTATCATTGCGATCTTAGAACGGATTTCACTTCACGATTGAGTGAATTAATGCCATAAAAACATCAATTCTGAAATGAAGTCTACTATTTAAGGAAATTACTTATCAGCGGTAAGTATGAAACCAAACATAAGTAGAAAAGTTAAAAGTTCATGGTTAGTGACCACAAGGATTGCTTGCTTATTTGCTATATGCGATCGGAGTGGTTCTTGACGCATCAGACATCAGTGCGCTTGTGTGTGTGATGATGGCTGCTTCAAGAATTTGTACTTAAAGTTTAGAATGAAAGAGTTGAAAAACATGACACAAAGTGTCAATGACTTCGCTAATGGAGTTCCATTATTTTATTGGCATTCCTCAAGCAGTGAACCATTGAAATCTTCCTTGAAGCTGCAAATAAATCGATAAAACTGGTTGATGAATAAGCAACAAGAATATTTAGTAAATGCATCTTTCTAAATGCTATAGTTCTTCTTTATAATTTATACAACCAATAGTGTATAAGTTGTTATTTTAAATATTTTCAATATAATTGAAAAAATATATATTTATAATTTTTTTCTCTCTCAAAGTCATTTTGAAAACACTCTAAGTTATTTCTATCTGTATAACGAGTGCGCCATTAATTTCGATGTAAAACAAGATGGCAAATTTAAATAAGTACACAGTTGAGTTATTTTACTTCAAAGTCTTTCAGAAATGCATGAACGTTATTACTGCATCTTTTCTTTCTTTTATTTATAGTGGAGTAGTGTTCTATCAAAAGCAAATTTTGTTTAATCTAATATGACCTACCTGCCACTAATACTTTGAGCCAACTGTCTGCAAGCCACAAAGAGAAAAGAAATTCTTTTGAAACCACATATTACCATCTTATCAAGCATTATACATTACCTGAAAATAAGCTGGGATGGTCATGGCCGCTTAATCTAGTATGACCTGCAGCTGAAACAACGACAGTAATAATGAAGGCTCTTAATACTATCATAAATAATATATATCATTTTATATACAAACCATATTTACATATCTGGGAGTGGATAAATAACTTTGTGACTATCATATTTTTCCCAGTAGCGTTAAATGTATAATAGAAATGCAGTGTGTTCAATTGAGCATTGTATCCTTGTTAGTTATCGGTTTCATAAGGGAATGTGTTCAAATAAATTGGGCTTTGTTTTCACAAGATACAAGGCGTTATATATTAAAGGAAGAAGAATGAGAGAAAAAAGCGGAGAAGTAGAAGAAAAGGAAGAAAACCAAGATGAAAATGAAGAAGAAGAAGAAGAAGAAGAAGAAGAAGAAGAAGAAGAAGAAGAAGAAGAAGAAGAAGAATGGTAAAGGGAGAAATTAACGAAGAGAAAGCCAAAAAAATAAGCAAAAGAAACAGAAGAAAAAGAAGAGTAGAAAAATGAAAGGAAAAGAACAATGAAGAAGAAGAATAGGATGATGATGATGATGATGAGGAGGAGGAGGAGGAGAAGAAGAAGAAGAAGAAGAAGAAGAAGAAGAAATCCGTAGCAAATCAAAATATTATCCACTTTATGTTGAATGCACTCACAAAAATATACCATAGAGTTATACTCTTCAACAAATTCTGAGTTTCTTATCATATCAGTACTGAAGTGATATTTCATTAAGTAGCATGTTTGCGTTAGTTGGCCTCCGTATCTTTGAATATCAGTCAGTGAATCTAAGTGGACATTTTTTTTTTACCTAAATATATATATATATATATATATATATACACACACACACACATATATATATATATATGCATATATATATATATATATATATATATATATATAAACATATATATATGTGTGTGCGTGTGTGTGTGTGTGTGTGTGTGTGTGTTCAAGGAGAAGAGCAATAATAACTGTAACAACAGCAAATTGATGTGAGGAACGCCGGATACTTGTGAACTGTTTGAAAGAGAATTGCTTTCGTATTGCTCAATACTTTCATAAACATTCCGATGATTGCCAATTTGTCTTGTGCACTAAAACTATGATATGAAATGCTCATCTAGAAAGATTTAACAATTACTTACTTCACAAGTATTCTTCAAATGTTGCTTTTTTTTTCTTAATAAATTTTTCTTCAGTTATTTCATTATTTGGACTTCTTACTTGTTTTTTCTAAAATGCACCATAAACGTTCCTTAATATTAATACCCAGGGACTGCGGTGGCCAAATAAGATGTTCAACTTCACTAGAATGTTCCACGTGCCATTCAGTAACAACGTTAGCTGTGTGAATTGGTACATTATCATACTGAAAGATTGCGTTTCCCTCCGGAAACAGTTCCGCAAACATAGGATAAATTTGATTAGATAAAATGTCTAAACAGTCTTGACTATTAATTCTGCAATTCTAGATCTATCCTAATTGCACCAAATTCAGAACTACTTACGTCCTATACACATAATCGTTTTACTCAGGGACTAGTAGACCTGACACCGTTCAGTATTCGGTGTGCATTCAAAGCAATGATTAGTAATATTACGAAACAGGTATGCTTTTGAATCTCTTTAATAACTCACAATAATTGCAAGTGATGAAACTTGTGTTTTTGTGATCTCATGTATGCTGTAGTCTGCGATTTTGTCATGAACAGGAGTAAAATGCCAACGTGAAATTTTTCATTAAACTTGGAAAATCAAGAACGTCCCTGGAAGACGCTGAGCGATCTGAAAGACATTTCACGAGCGTCACCTCTGGAACTATGGTATTGTGGAGACTGTCAATCGGGAGTTCTGGTGTGGCGTTTGAGGGAGAACAGTAGGCGAAAGCGACCGGATCTGTGGAGCGCGAAGAATTGGATTCTTCAAGCCGACAATGCACCCTGTCACCAGGCTCTCCTTACTCGTGAGTTTCTCACCAAATACAACATGGTGTCCCTTCCACAGACGCCCTGTTTGCCAGATTTAACTCCTTGCGGACTTCTATCTCTTCCTCAAATGTTATCGTTTTAACACCGTCATCGAAATCCAGAGCGAATTACAAGAAGTCCCCGATTCGCTAATAGAAAAAATACCAGGCCGTATTTCAAAAGTGGCCGGAACGCTGCACAAGGTGAATATTTGGAAGAGGATAATGTTAACACTTCGGTAAAAGTGTTATTTTTTGTTAAACATAACTGGTCCGGGAACTTTTTGATAAATGTTGGCTACCCGCTTCCTATCCAAGCAACTACGCTTTCAGAGTATCCTCCACCACTGGTCAGATTTGGTCACTTCAATATCTACTACCTCTAAGAATAACTCTTAGATAGACGTAGTTGTTCAAATCAATAATTATCTAGGACTACAACTAGGGCAGTCAAAATTTCACATTGATATACATCTATGTGTTTTGCGTAATATGTCACTTCCAAATCTATGTTGGTCATATGCAAAGGACCAGTATGCAAATAATAAGCAGTAGACGTTTAAACCATTATGAAGTTCATTTGAGTGAGTGCAAATGCTATAAAATCACTGAGAAATAGGTTGTAGTTACAGCTAAGATGCTATAGAAACATCCATTATACGATAGCTATTTTTTCTTGTGGAGTCAATAAAAAAACAATCGTTTCTTTAACTATTGAATATTAATAGAAAAAAATTCACTGTTATCAATGCCTTCACTCAACAATAGGCTTCATTTCTTTCTTTGAATTATAATATTTTTTTCAGATTTTCATTATGTGTGACGTCGATCGCTGAATTTACGTGGGAGGCATGAAAAAATCCAGTATTCCTTTGAGGCAATCACACTGATATCCATTTGACAGAGGTCAATGAATGAAAAACATCAATCAATTATTTACAATTATATTATTATGTTGGTTAAAATATAATCATTTATTGATTCCTTTATTTGTGATTGATGCCAATGGCATATTTTTTGAGACAGACGATATTGTGACATTCATGCACTTCCGAAGTGCATCACCAACGTACTCGAACATTCATCAACTGAGCTGCGATCAGATAAAGGACATCTTCTTATATAGAGCTGCTTCCTATTGCATCAATCTTTATGAGAACCAATAGAAATAAAGTGCTTTGACGAGTTCAATGAATCGTAGTTAAACGGGTGTTAACGTGTTTTATATTAAGTGTAGCCGAAATGCTTAATTAGAATTATGCAAATGGTGAAGAAGAAGAAGAAGAAGAAGAAGAAGAAGAAGAAGAAGAAGAAGAAGAAGAAGAAGAAGAAGAAGAAGAAGAAGAAGAAGAAGAAGAAGAAGAAGAAGAGTTTCCTTCTGGAGCCATGCCAGGTTCATGAGGGCCGGTTTCCCGGTTTCAGTGCCATAGAAATTCCCCACCTGGACGGGACGCTGATCTGCTGCAAGGATTACTGATTTTTTTTGTCATCTGAGTGGATTGGAGCAATTTGAAATGGATTGTTTTGCTCAAGAATACAACGCATCTCCTAGTCCAGGAATCGAAACAACAATCTTAAGTTCAGGATTCCAACACCCTAACCAGTAAGCCACCCGCCTCCACACACAGAAGAAATAGTTAATTTATTAATGCTCATCAAGGAAGCCATAAGGCACAGATCTTGAATTTATATTAAATTTGATTAAAGCTTCAATAGGATCATACTAAAGGGGGTCGTTTGATTTTAGGAAAATTGAAGTTTCTTTGGGTCCATCGTCGTTACTAGACGTAAAGTTTCATAATTTTTTTAATGCCAGGGGGGAGCGAAGATCCAATGGAGATATTGTCAAGGTCTTTCCAATTTTTGCAATAATGTTGTATATCTTTTATATATCTATCTTTTAGGCGATGCTAGATGCTGTTTACAGTCAGCGTGTCCAGAAGAAATTTTATACCACAATATTTTATTGATATCTATTTTTGACAAAGTCACACATTACTTAAAAATGGCTGAAGACGATCGGAAAGAAACCCGAGTAAATTTAGCATTAAGGATTTTGAAGTCAGGGCGGCATAAAGTTAGCGAGATTTTGTCTCGGACAATATGTTGTAATTAGATATGTCAAAGCATTTAATCCGACTATCTACTTTTTCTACAATCCTCTAACTTATTTTTATAGGGCAAATAATTAACGTTGTCTGAATGCGGCAGGTCCTTACTGAGCTATGCTCGACTTCGTGAAAACATTTGATTAGCATTTTTTGTTGTTGTTGCAATAAATGAAAGGTTATTAAAAGAAGTAAAAGAAACGAAACAGAAAAGAAAACCCTAGTGGTGTTTAAACACAAAACCATCGTCAATAGGTTAGTAGGCCAGTAACTAATCTCCGTGATATTAATAAACAAACATATGTAGCTTTCTAAATGTGTGGATCATTAGTGTTTATGAAAAAATAAATCACCAAGGAACCGGATGCACATTAAATTGATAAATATTTCATCTGGGTTTCTTGGATGAGAGGAAATTTGATTGGAAGACTTTTTGATTGGTATCTCTCCAGAAAATCAGTACCAAATTTATTAATTAATTTGTGATGGATCAATCAACTGCATTCCATTTTGTTTCTGTTACAAAATGTTGAACAAAGATTAATGTCAGCAGAATTAAAAACAATAACTACTACTACTACTACTACTACTACTACTACTACTACTACTACTGCTGCTGCTGCTGCTGCTGCTGCCGCTGCTGCTGCTGTGGCTGTTGCTGTTGTTGCAGTTATTCCTTCCATGACCAAGGTATTCGGACTTCCAGCATTCATCACTCCATTACAGTGTACTAATTGCTCCCTATTGTCCCCAGAGCATTAAGTGCCTATTTTCCATATGCCTTGCCTTCTTAACGGTATCCAATCTCCTGAACCTTGACAAATTTATTTTTTGAACCAGTTGATGACATACGAGATGTCGAAATATTGTTCACTAGATAACAAATGGCACTCTTCTTTTAATTTTGACTCTATATCTTCAAAAGGAGTTACCTCAGTCCTTTCTATATTGTTATTATTATTATTATTATTATTATTACGTGAGAGAGCAGTGCATGCCATCAAAGTCACACTGGGGTAAAATATACGAAGCCCAGTACACCCATCATGACTACCTAACTGATAAGAATGCACCAGGCACATGCATCACAGCCATATGTGCGCGACATGGTGATTTCATATCAAGATAACCAGCGCATGACCTTGCAGGTGAGGCCCAGTTAAAATTTTCTTCAGGTCGAGTAGCCCATCCCGCTCAAAAGTTCCCTGAATAAGGTTTGTTTAAGGATGTTGAGCAAAACACCCATGTTTCCAAAGGTGAATTATTCAGACCCGAAAGAATTCCTCTCAACACATGGCTCTGATGCTCTCCCACTACTTCTGCTCATGATCAGAGATGCACATATCGTCAGCCACCAAGGGACATGCTCAACTAGTTAAGATCAAACAACTGACACCCAAATCTGTGGTATTAAGCAGAATATTTGCTGTAGCCCATCTTTTTATACCTAGACAAAACAATGTACATGATAACACTTCCAATCATATCATTATTATTATTATTATTATTATTATTATTATTATTATTATTATTATCATTATTATTATTATTATAAATATCATCATCATCATCATCATCATCATCATCATCATCATCATCATCATCATCATCATCGTCATCATCATCATCATCATTATTATTATTATTATTATATTATTATTATTATATTTATATTTATTTTTTTATTATTAGTAGTAGTATCATTATTATTATGAGGATCATGATGATGATTATGATGATGGTAATTTTGAAACAAATTTTCAGTCGTATCAACTTCATTCTCAAGAATATGACACAAACAACTTTTCCTTATGTGAGACATTTTAGTTATTTGAGATGACGAAAATGGTTCTTCCATGATCTAATTGCTTCAGATTCAATACAAAATCTCAGATCATGTTACTTTCCAAACAAGTATAATTTGAAATATGAATAAGATACTATGAATAAATTATAGTGTATATGCAAAGATAAATAAACGTATATTACGATTATAGCTTAGATTTTCATCTAATAAAACA
>NC_068992.1:18930269-18933029 GCF_001194135.2 Octopus bimaculoides
ATATATATATATATATATATATATATATACACACAGAGGGAGGTGTTCGATGCATAAATTATCACAACTTTCTATTTTAAATTTCGTGCACGTGGATTGCTTAGATTTTGTCGACCACACAGTATAGTAGAATCAGTTGGGCACTGCCTGTGGGGAAAAACAGCACCATAACGCATTTCACTCTGCCAGAAGTTTGGAAACGACATATTGTACTGCTTGGCATTTGAATCGGAATCTCCAGAACAACCTTTGCTTTGACGTGTCCTCAGAACATGTACCGAGACTGGTAAAAACCAAACACCCAGTCAACATCATGGTGTTTGGAGTATTCTCTAGTGATGGTGGCGTTATGTTTTCATTCAAATTCCGGGCGGTTTTTCCTGGCCCCTTGATAATATTTTCACGTTTGATTCCCAATTCTAATATTTTTTTATATTTTATGTCTAATTATTTTTTTGTATAATATAGTTCACTTGCTTAGTAAGTATTGCTTTCATTATTTTATCAAGTCTCTCTTTTATAAACAAACATCACGGTAGTCCAACAACAGAAGGTGAAGCAGTTTGTCAAGTTTTACCTCGAAGCAACGTAGAGATTTCAATTCAGTAGCCCTTCTGTAGGCTTTGCAGTGTGTGTGTGTGTGTGTGTGTGTGTGTGTGTGTGTGTGTGTGTGTGTGTGTGTGTGTGTGTGTGTGTGCGTGTGTGTGAGACAGAGAGGTGGGGAGAAAACATTGCAAGCAATAAATGAAATAAACACGAAATGAAAAAAATTCGTATGAATAAAGGTCATTACTACACATGGAAACGCCCCCGATTTTTTTGCCTCATGACATCCAGAAAACAAAATTTTCTACAAATACCGCTTAGATGTTGTAACTTCAAATGCATCTACGTAACGACATGAAGGGGAAGGTTAGTTTTAGGGTTAGTTTTTGCGTTAAGTTTAGGGCTAATTTTAGGGTTAGTTATGGTTCGAGTTAAAATGTTATTACACGTCCACACAGCGTACATTTATAATGGTTTGTACGCAGCACCTGTATTTTAGTAGTACTATTAGTGGACCTCTGTATTGAAGTAGTACCAGTTCCACTTCAACATTGAAATATTTCCTTCGCTTTGAAACCGCAACCTGTTCACTGACAAAACTTTGCAAAAGTAATGCAGCACGAAGTGAACAGTAAACACACATGCACATTCATTGCTTTTATTTGTGTATATGTGTATCTATGTATGTGCGTGAGTGTATCACTGTTTAAGTCGCTCGTACAACTTGTTTGCCTATATATTTGCCTAGTGTTACAGAGTGTTTGGAAACTGTGAATAAAGGGCAAGTTTCGAGCACTTGTCGGTAACATTTTTTCTCCCCGTCATCTTATAGCAATTACCCGACTTACTAGGTTCTTTTCACAGCTACCCCGCGTTCAAAAATTATGCAGGTATTTTAAAACTATCCAGTCAATAAATAATAAATTACGTATACATTGATAGAATAATAAATAATAAATTACGTATACATTAATAGAGTAAACTGTCGATTTTCCAAATATCGAATGAAAACTCAAAAGGGAAAGTGAGTGACTTTGCAAATGAGAATGGAATAATCCGCAGGGAGAGCATTGAATATTTAAATTTGCGAATTGGACGCAATGAATGCAATGAATATGTAAATTTGCGAGAAATTGAAGTTAAAAATATTCAAGAAACTTGAGAAATCGAAATTATAGGAAATTTCTTAGAACATGAATTAATAAAAATATTTCCAGACGGTCAATCCTTTAATAATTGCTTTCTTCTAGTACATTTAGTCATTGTTACATGCCTAATTAATAAACAGCTTTGTCCATTATACTATAGATATGTACTGTTTCGAATTTGTGTGAATGTGTATAGAATAATGTATCAGTTAAACAAAGTTAAAACATTGTCTCGTTTTCACGTTTTTTATTATAGTATTTGAACAAAATTAGCACTTTCATACATAATGTTACTCATCAGATTTCAAATGTCTTTAACTAACAGTTGAGTTCTTGACAACTTTAGTACCACTTAGAATGCTCCAGACAGCTGAATTTTTAGAATACCTTTTAATGAAACCGCATGCTCTTAAAAATCACGGTTTGTCAGGCGTACCGATATTCTGTAACTTATTTGTATTCATTAAATAAGTTGTTATATCGTTGCGGTTATCTCCGTTCAAAACAGGTTTGAACACTTTAATAAACAGTTTTTTCTTTTATCTTTCTTCCAGCCTCACTTGCGTTCCGATAATGCATTCACTGCCTCGCCTGTATATAATTCCTCGTAATTATAAATATATATATTTTCGTGTGAGTGTGTCGGTGTCAGTGTGTATGTGTATATTTATATGTGTGGTTATGTATACGTATGTTACAGAAAGGAGTACTTTGCTAAGCAGTTCCTCTCTCATTTCATATCCGAATTAGTTTCTCCCGGGGTCACACAAACAGGAGTTAATGAGTAGTCGATAATGTATGTCCTTAGTAGAAAGTTATTGTGATATAAACCGTGTGGGGAGATGGTCATACAAGCCATGACGTCACAAGGACACACACACACACGCACACACACACGCACACACACACGCACACACACACACACACACACGTAGAGACACTGGGAAGAAAAAAAAACAAGAAAAAGAAGACAAAGAATAAAAAGAAGAGGAAAAAGAAGAGGCAGAAGAAGAAGAAGAAGAAGAAGAAGAAGAAGAAGAAGAAGAAGAAGAAGAAGAAGAAGAAG
>NC_068992.1:18933627-18934845 GCF_001194135.2 Octopus bimaculoides
TATATATATATATGTGCATGTGTGTGTGTGTGTGTGTGTGTGTGAGTGTGTGTATCATCAGATACATGTGTACACATCTAATATATTAATATTCATGTATATTTATAAGTCTGGCTGTGATTACACACAGTTTGTGTGTATGTATTTTTCTAAGTGAAAACATACAATGTTCCAGACGTGTTAATCCTAAGATAACTTTTGAGTCTAGAAATCCAATTATTTTGCAACTTCATTAAGATTACTATTACACATTATTATTTTCTTGCCAAAATACACTTTTATATAAATTGTCGTGGAAATTATTTTTTAAAAAGGTAACATAAATGCATAAAGTCGCTCAAATGTAATTCAACATTCTATTTCTTTCAAATACATCGAGTTTCTTTTCCTCCTTGGAAATAATTATAATATATCGGTAATATCCTACTAGGAGATTCAATTGATAAGAGATCGTCCGAACGTTGAATTATCAGTGATGTATTTCAAATTAAGCTTCTGTTACTCAATATTTCAGCTGCTTCACTGTGCCTATCTCATGGCGGTGTATGGTAAAAAGTCTAGAGTGCAGTACAAATATGATCAGCTGTAGATATAATTAACTTAGGTTATTTTAATTTCCAATAAAGTCAGCCTGGTGTATACAAAGAACTTGCAGTAATAATCTAGGAGAAGCTTTCATCGACTTTTCTAAAAGCTCTAAAAGTCTGGACTTATGCTAATGCTAGGAGTCAATATATGCTTTTATTCTTTTATTCTCTTACTTTTTTCAGTCATCAGTCTGTGGTCATGCTGGGGCGCTTCAATTGGCATTTTTAGTCGAATGAATCGATCCCAGGACATTTTTAAAAAATTTATTTTAAACCTGGTACTTATTCGATAGGTTAGTTTTACTGAACTGCTTCGTTATCGAGACGTAGACACGCCAACACCGGTAGTATGAGACAACCGTAGACAAAATACATACACATACACTCATATAGATATGTATATTTATATATATGCAGGGTGGCCCAAAAGTAGGTTTACAGTTATCACGTAGGCGCTTTAAATTTCTTTTAAAACATTTTATTGCATTTAAATTTATATCTTACAATTAACTACATTAGCATAGAATAATGGTTTCATATTTTTTTATAATTAAGATCTAAAATGTTAAAATATGAATGCGAAAGAGAAACTTGAATAAGTGTAATCCTACTTTTGGACCACTGTATATAT
>NC_068992.1:18935269-18938456 GCF_001194135.2 Octopus bimaculoides
ATATATATATATATATATAGCAATTAGAAAATGGAGGATAATATGCTGTACCCATACAGTGTATCCCGTTGAATTGATTAACTTAATTTGTAACTAAAGTGACAAAAACCACAAAGTACAAGTGTTTATGACAAACCATGTTATATTGACAACCGGGTTTACAAATAAAAGTACATAAGGAATTTGAGAATAAACATAAACTTACAGCTGTTTCGGCCTAGTGTTGGCATGCCCCATTCTATCCGAATAGCTCCTGCCGGAGTAATTAGCGGATTAAATGCTGAAATGGGGGTACATGCACGAATTCGCTAGGCCTCCTCAGAGATTCACAAAAAATTCCATACACATATATAGTAAGAGATAAAAACAAAAATGAAATAGAAATAAACAAAAATAAAAATAAGGGTACAGCAAGAATAAAATAACAAATGAATAAATGAAAAATGAAAATATAACATATAAAAATATGAAAATATAACATATAAAAATATAAAAATATACAAATAAAAAATATAAGGCACATAAAAAGCCTACAAACAGTACATGAGGTCATACAATTGGTTATAGACACTCCAATATATAAGTCTGTGTGCATAACCATACTTAGATTTCAATGATTCAAGATCATATGTATATATGTGAGTACACATGTGTGTATATATCCATCTATCCCCTTACACATACGTATACATATACAAATATGTATACACAGGCATTCTCCTACGTACACGGTCCCTGGTACCAACGCTATCTGCTGTGTTTTGAAGGCTGTTTATGGGTTTCTTTTAAAGAATTGCTGAGTGTGTGCGCGTCAGTTCTGTATATTTTGGATGGGTTTATGTGGAAGTTCATTTCATAGGAGTTATTAATATTCTAGTAGCAATAACAGTGATAATAATGATGATGCTTCCGTGGAATTAGAACCGCTAAACATTTTTTCCGGTGTGCTAACTATTCCTCTCGCTCTCTTCCCTATGTAGTTTATCCATAATCCATTCTAATATAGGCGGGATAAGAAAGTACATCAGACCCAGTGTTCCACTGCTAGGTATTTCATCGACTCCGGGAAGATAAAATGCAAAGCTACCTCAGTGGAAATTGAACTCAGGAAGTTAAGACAGTCGAAATGCCGCTAAGGATTATGCCCGGTGTGCTAAAGATCCTACCAGCTCGCTGTCTTCTGTACTCTAATATTAATGCAATCTGGAATGTTATCAGTTTCACTTCATTGAATTTTGAATTTAAGGCAACATCTATTGCAATGTCTGAACGCTGGTCCTTTTCTTTCCAGGAAACTTTACATCAAACCAACGAACTTACGACTGACAAATAATATTAAAGGTCTTACAACATTCAGTATCATTCTTAGTTAGATAATCTGATTTATTTAAGTAACTGAAGAAATTATTTTACACAAATATACCTCCATTCTAGTTTAGACTTTGAATATTGTTACAATTGTAGCCTGCAATGCAAGATTAATCGCAACCAAATAAACGAATATAGAAGTGTATGTCATTTATGTCCATCCAGCAATGGCATTTTCGTTTGGTTGTAAGTTCAAACGATGTTCAATGAGATATAAAACAATTTCTACATGCAACTCTAAACATTACGCCAGGAGTTTTTCGGATTATAACCGCAGCTTGGTATATAATAATAAAATGGCATGCAGATTTCCCATATTTTCACTTAGAAAACTTTGAACAACACAGTATAATTTTGTGCTTTTCATTTGACAAACGTTACGTGTTTTGCAGCATAGATTAACATCATTTTGTGCAGTACGTTTAACGCTAACAATTTTAACATTTTTCTGAAAATTATATTTTTCTGAAAATTATATTTTTTCACACACACACACTCTGTCTCTCTCACACACACACTTGCACACATACGCGCGCGCGCTCGCCCCCCTAACATATTTTATCTTTTTCTTGTTTCAGTCATTTTAGTGGATTACCTGTTTCAGCAACTTTTTTCTCCATTTTATATCGCTGTACTTCATCAGAAGCGTTTTCGACATCCTTTTTTAGTCTGACTCAGACTCTATCAGCTTAGTAAACTTTTCATTAGATTCGCCAATACTTTTATTGACACTGTCAGTATCATCTTATGCATTAGTCTTCAACCGATCATCATTAACATCAACTGCTATTTGGTGTCCAATAAATGACCAAATTTGTTCTTTTGAATGGTCTGATAAAGACTTTTGAATTGTCTGATAAACACTTCAGCTTTACGATGTTCCTCTACCCTTATTTTGAGTGGGCGAAATGTTTCCCCTTTGTAGGTTGATGAAGGCTGGAGTATAAATCAGCCGAAACGTTGTGGGAACAACAATCAAGGTGAGGGTACATATCCGTCCAATGTAAATAATGTAAATGATACACAGAATTCTTCATCTCAAACATATTCAGAAAAACATTAGAACTGTAATATTTGAAAAGTACTGTTACTAAAATAAACTGTACCCCCAAATTTTGCAAAAGGCAATCAAATAATTATTTCAGTTAAATTATTTATTTTAATCATTGGGTTGTTCTATGAACTATGAATATGACACCATTCATTTAAATATCCAATTATGATGTGGAAAAACAACTGTTCGTATTCCTTTTTCTCAAGTTAGGACGGGTATTAACCTATCAATGCAAATTTTTAGTCACTTTTCTACAAATGTTTTACTTTGAATCTTCTTTTTGGGTGGATTTGTGCAAATTGAAATGTCTCATTTATAGACTACTACAATTTCTTATGCACTCAAGCAAAAGATATATTACTATTTTAATTATATGAAATTGTTAGAAACATATGTTGAGAAGATAATTTAACGACATTGTTGCAAAAACTAATATAAGATAAATGTTCACATACGTAAAAATTCTTAACCGTCAAAAATATCTTGTGCACTTTGGTTAGAAAAACATATGATTATGTTTACACACACGACACACACACAAACACACACACACGCACACACACATACACACACGCACACATGCAAGCACACATATGTAAATATTTATGTATGTATGTGAATAAAAGTAGGTATTGTCAAAAGTTTTTCTAATTAAGCATATATATGCATACATACGTGGGCACACACACGCATAAAGACACACACTTACATACATACATACGCCCATGTATATATACGTGTATATATATATATATATATATATAT
>NC_068992.1:18938508-18939756 GCF_001194135.2 Octopus bimaculoides
ATATACAGGGTGCGGTGAATAGAGTGTCGTCTAAATTACGTAAAAATTAAAAGAGCACTGACATCTTATTTTAACCGGCATATTTACCAACATTACATGAAAGTATCTTGAAATACAAAAGAGTAAATTTTTCAAAAAACATCGTCGTTGGTCTGCGGATGACGTCGGAATCTCCTGCAACTCTTCTGGATCGTCTCCTTGTTTAAGTTGGTGAATGCTGACATAATACTTGCTTTTAGTTCATCTTTGTTGCTATGAGGAGTTTTATTAGTCTCTCGCTCAACTGCTCTCCACTCGTAATAATCAAGGCGTTTGCAGTCTGGGGAGTTAGGTGGCCAGATGTTAGACATGACGTGGTCGCAGAAATTGTCTGACAGCGAGACTGGGTTCTGCTGTTTGTGTGGCATTGTTCAGAGTCTTGTTGCCAGACATAGGACCTTCCAGTGGCCACCCTCTTGACCCAGGGCAACACTATCTCCTCCAGACATTTGATGTAGGCATCCGTATGGAGTCTGAGGCTGTGTGGGGAGATGAATATAGGCATAATGTCGTCATCACTTGGCTGAATGTTTGATTTTTATCACTTTCGGAACATGTTTTGGGGACACAGAAATCCAACAATTGTTCTGTGTGTTCAGAATCTTATCTCAGTAGAAAAACCAAAGCATGTTCGGGTGTGGGGAGGGATATTTGAGTTTGTCCGAAAGTTTCGTTGCAATGTCCTTCCGCTTGTCCTTGATGACTTGGGATAAATCTTGGCCATTTCTGATCTTGTATGGGAAATACCGAATGTCTTCATGTACTACCTGCCTGTTAAAAACTCATACACTCCCATGTCCTTGCCGATGGACCTGATTGATTTAGAAGGCTAGTTGTCGATCATAGCCTGGATTTCACCAACGAATTCAGGAATTCTTTTCTTATCAGAACGAACAGAGTGAGTTTCCCGAGCTGCCGTACCTACGTAATCACCGCTAGACTCATTCAGCTTTTTCCAAATCCTCTGCCCTGTCTTTAGATTGACACCTAAACACTCTGTTCGCATTGGAGCTTCCGGCGTGAATGCCAAGCAGTACAGCATGTCGTTTCCAAATTTCTTGGAGAATGATTTGCATCATAGTGCTGTTTCTCTTACAGACACTGCACAACTAAACCTACTATACTGTGTAGTCGACATAATCAAATACAAACAATGCGCGAAATTAAAACTACAATATGGAGACAATGTACCCATCACCCCCTGAATAT
>NC_068992.1:18939830-18944167 GCF_001194135.2 Octopus bimaculoides
GCAAAAGGTGAGGGGCGAAGCTTGATCATAATACTGCTCAAACTTTGATTTTCTTAACAGACTCGACCATATTTTATATCTAAAACATTTCGAATAGTTAAATGATGGTGTCATATAATATATTTTTACAATATAATTACTTAAAAATTCATTCATATGTCTGTCTTGCAAATATATATATATCCTGCTTAGATTTATTTTTATAAGTTTTCGTCAGCAACTTTTATATTGTTATTGTCTTCATAAGTTACAGAAGTGAACGACAGAAGTAGTTTTTGGGGATAATAATTTTAAGACAATGAAACTAGTATAATAATAATAATTCACATTGCCTTTTGTTACTAAAAAAAATTATATTTATCAAAATAAAAGCAACATCATTATTATATGCACAGTTAAGGCGGCGAGCTGGCAGAATCGTTTGCACACCGGGCGAAATGCTTAGCGGTATTTCGTCTGCCGCTACATTCTGAGTTCAAATTCCACCGAGGTCGACTTTACCTTTCATCCTTTCGAGGTCGATTAAATAAGTACCAGTTACGCACTGGGGTCAATATAATCGACTTAATCTGTTTGTCCCCTCTATGTGTAGCCCCTTGCGGACAGTAAAGAAATAAGAATCGTTAGTACGTGGGCGAAATGTTTAGCAGCATTTCGTCCGTCTTTACGTTCTGAGATAAAATTCCGCCGAGGTCGACTTTGCCTGTCATCTTTTCGGGGTCGATTAAATAAGTACTAGTTACGCACTGGAGTCAATGTAATCGATTTAAGCCCCTCCCCGAAAAAAGCCCTTACGGCAAAAATTTGAAATCATTATTATATGCATAATTTTATACAAACATGCTATTCGATTCTATAAGAAAGTATTTTTGAACCGGCAACAAGTTTGTAGATAAACACACCACTTCTTAACACTGTCACCCCATAACATTTGATATATAACAGCCATAAAAACACTTCATAACTTAATGCTATGCTTACAATTTCAATTTATCTCCATAAATGAATTATTTTAACCTAGTAAATTTTGTAATTCCCTTGCTTAAAATAGCCTCTTGTGTAGAATTGGCTTTTTGTAGAATTATTTCTGTTGTGAATAAAATTTGCGTAGTATATTTTTTGTCTGGAATTTTTAGCCAATTCTTTGAATACTTTGCAGTAAGAACATAGTATTAAGTTTATATTTTCAAAACTTGTCATTCAAAATTATTAACATATACTATGTTTACTTTATTCTAATCATATTGATAAGATTAAACATAAATACAAACTTATTTAATAAACGTTGTTTCATTCCAACGGTCTATGTACATCTTCTATAACGCTCATATACCAATGGAATATTTTTAAAATTCAAGAATTGCATGGAGCCCAGTTCCTGAAAAAATTAAAAGATAAAATTGTGGATGCATTTTCAGCAAGATAAAGCATAAACATTGTTTCCAAATATTGGTACAAGGCAAGCAATATTGAGAGAGGGGCTAAGTCGATTACATTGATCCCCACCCACCCAATCCCACCCCAGTGGTTAATTAGTACTTGTTTTTATCGACTCCGAAGAGATGAAAGGCAATGTAGATTTCGGCGAAGTTTGAATTCAGAATGTAAGGATTTTGCCCGGCATGTTAACAATTATCCCAGCTCGCCACCTTCTATAAAATAAATAGATACATAAATGAATAAATAAATAAAAAGCTGAATATTTAAAAGAAACATTACTAACGAATAAGTTCATTGTGACATTAAAAATATACTTCATTTTCTTTTCCAAGAAAAGCGAAAGATCTACGTGTTTGTATGATGATATAAATATAATCAAGTATTATTTCTATAAATATATTGTAGAGATGTCTGAGGAGCAATATCAAAGAAACAACGTGCAATTGGAGAAATTTGCATTTAACATTATTTTCAGATCATTGAACAACTCTGTAATGACAATACCTTTGCTCCATATCGTTGTTTTATCAAAGATCGCTTTACGCTGATTTAATACTATTGTATTCATGAGAATTGTGGAACTGGATTTTATGGTGCTTTAGTCAAATGAGTGTTGTGTCTTACGATAAACAACGTTGAACCACATATTGGGCTCGGTTTTAGATTTTGGTCTACTGCATCTAAGTCTTTGTAAATGTTAGATATTTTGTTAATATTACTGTGTAAGAGGTTAAAATACATATATATATATATATATATATAAATTACTTTACTGGTCAAAGTTTATTGTTTCGATTAAAGTTTTAATGGCTTGCTTTTTGTTTTATATCTGTATTTACGCTATGTAGAACAGTCTTGGCTCCGAGCAAAAATTTGTGTGTATTTGTAATGTAAGGATTTATTGATCCATTCTTCGTTTATGTACAACCACAATAGCTACACACACTCACGCACACACACACACATACATACACACACAAATGCATACCTCTCTAGCTATGTACACACGCTTACACACACAGGCATATATACATATACATACTTCTGTACCTATGTACAGACACGCGCGTGCAAACACACACATACACAAACATACAATCACATATATTACTTGCGTAAATATACGTGCCTACAAAGGCAGCTATTCCACTTCCTAGAAGAGATACTAAGGATGAATATATTTAAATATTTGAATAAACCAACTTTAACCCATGTGTGTTTTCACAGTATATAACTTAATATTTACTGTGATTTTTCTGTTTTTAACTGCATATTGTGCCTGGGAAGAGAGATTTTATTTTTTGTAAATTTATTATTTCAAAGTCAGTTTAACTATTGCAGAAATTGAACACTGTGGTTGAAAATGTATCGTTACCTTAGTGAACTTACGCACTTGCATCCAGTTATTGTTCCATTAATATCCTTTTCAAAGTGAAAACAAGAAATCTAATTATGACCGGAGACTCAAGTGATTTGGGATGATCTATAAACGAAATGCTTTGATCTTCTCACAGTGGAAACCTCGGCAGAGAATTGAAGAGGGAAGCTGATCTCAGAGGAATTCGAAAATTCGAAATCATACTGTAAAACTGAGAATCCAGATATTTAGTACATAACACGGCATTGTGTGTATGTGTGTGTATGTGTGTGTGTGTGTGTGTGTGTGTGTGTGTGTGTGTGTGTGTGGATACATATAAACTTATATACGTATATGTATGTCTGTATATATGTTTATATATATATATATATATATATATATAGAGAGAGAGAGAGAGAGAGAGAGAGACAGACAGAGAAAGACAGAGAGAGAGAGAGAGCCTGTGTGAGATAGAGAGAGATTGTGTGTGTGTGTGTGAGAGAGAGAGAGAGAGAGAGAGAGAAAGAGAAAGAGAGACATATATTCAGGAAATTGTTTCACTTGTTTAGCTAATAATCTAACGACATTTTTAATGATATCTCAGGTGTATGTTGTAAGAAAACAACAAATGTTTTCTTATCAAATAATCTGTATGAATGATCATAATTATATAGAATAATGGTAACAGACAGTTTTAATATGGAGATATTAATTTAAGCTTAGTACGTTCGGATGTCAGTTAGTGCTTTGTAGCATCTGAATCAATTGCAACAATATAAAATATATCAACAGAGAACTATAAGTCATTAACTGATTGACAGCAATACTATTTTAGTCTTAAACTTATTAACCTTCGAACATGTCATTTTTTAAATTTGCACTTGATAACCGGACCGCACATTCTACTTAACGGTCAAAGAAAGCAATACAGAATTTGCCTGACATCTCAGTCAACAAAGGTTGAGGATTTCTAACATGGGCGATTATTTCCTTGAATTGACCCGTGAGTAAATCTGACATGATGTTTTTAGTGAGAGCAGCGTGTCATCGAATGCAAAGAACGTTAAGAAAAAAATGAAAATAAAAAGCCTATAAGAAACAGTTTCATAACAAGAAAACCTCTTAAATTTTAACTTTTTATCTGTATATCTTCTTCAGGTGGATAATTTGATCGTTCTTGTCAAACAGGATTAACTTGTAAAAATTATGTTGTGGTATAGTTCAATTATTATGAAGCACAAGTTACTTACATTGTAAATAATAAAATTAAGAAAAGAAAAACTTTATCGTTTCCACGCCATTTCACATTACACGTACAATAAACGTTAAATAATACAAAAATAAAAAAATGCAAAAACAATAATACATATTACAGAAATGTCCTAAAGTTGTAGGATTTAATCATTACTAATTTTCAAGTTCTGAATTACACGTGTATAAAGCATCAGTAACTTTATGCACTTTATATACACACAGAGACATGTATATATATATATATATATATATATATATATATATATATATATATATATATATATAT
>NC_068992.1:18944573-18948650 GCF_001194135.2 Octopus bimaculoides
ACACACACACACACACACACACACACACACACACACACACACACACACACACATACACACACACACTTGAATATGTATATTTATGTGTATATACATATACATATAGATATATGTGTGGGTTTATATATATGTATGTGTATGAATGCATATGAGAGAGATACATACAAACATATAAGCATATATGCTTACATGTATCCAAATATATATATATTCATGTATATATGTGTGTGTGTGTATATGTGTGCT
This sequence comes from Octopus bimaculoides, assembly GCF_001194135.2. Taxonomy (NCBI): domain Eukaryota; kingdom Metazoa; phylum Mollusca; class Cephalopoda; order Octopoda; family Octopodidae; genus Octopus; species Octopus bimaculoides. The sequence goes on from NC_068992.1 coordinate 18,944,820, forward strand.
TATATATATGCGTGTGTGTGCATGAATGTATATGAGAGATACATAAAAGCGTATATGCATGTATATACACACACACATACTCACACACACAAACACACACACACACATATATATATTTATATATTATGTTTATATTGATATATGTGTACATTACATAGCTGTTTGTGAGTGTGTATGGGAGTGTTTTACATTTCATATAATCTTCATCAGAATTTTCTGATTTTCTTGTCAAGTGAATACACATTAGATGTATATTTAAAAATGTAACAATATCCTGAAACTATAATGTTGAAATTGCATTCTCTTAAAGTTGGAAAGTTGGATTTGATGGATTGAACAGAATATTCGGATATAAAGAATTCTTTCTTGATAACAATGCTGAGTTGTTTGAAGCGCCTAAGAATCCTAACTCTGTAAAGTGGATTACAATCGATAGAAGTCTAGGATACATATCCCACCCTAATAGAAATATATATTATGATATCAGCATCATGCGGCCTGGCGACTTGCCCAGACCAATGCAATCTTCTACGCCAGTTGAAGTGATCGAAACATGCAGCATGAGCGTCTGACCCGAACTTTAGTTACATTTGTGTTGCACTAGCTGAAATATTTCATCTGCTCACGCTACAGCAACAGATCACAACAGTAGCTCGCTAACTGAATTGATTGATCCTGGCCGTTGATAGTTTGTTTTCCACTTAATCATTAAATGTATTTGCCGAAATAGCTCCGTGCTGCAATCATGATTTTAACATACTCTGTCTCAGATAGTTGCATGCTACTTTCCCCATAACTGAGACCCTATCAGGTGCCACTACTTCGCTCAGTGTAGACCGAGATGCAAAACTTGCTGAAGGGTGGCTCCATTCATCGCTAAACGCTGGAACTCCCGGCTCCGGACTCCACTGCTAGATGCAATTTAAAGTTACAGACTAGACAAATATTATAAGAACTTACAATACGGTGATTTTCAGTCGGTATCTTCGGGATTCTGTCATATCACAATCAGTAAATATAAATTCGAATTTATATTCCGCGAGGCGGTGAGCTGGCAGAATCGTTAGCACGTCGGGCACCCGTTCTGAGTTCAAATTCCGCCGAAGCGGACTTTGCCTTTCATCCTTTTGGGATCGATGAAATAAATACCAGTTAAGTACTGAGGTTGATGTAATCGACTAACCCCATGCCCCAAAATTTCAGGCCTTGTACCTGTAGTGGAGAGAAATATTTTAAATTCAGCGAGTTGGCAATATTTACTCTTTTATAATATGATAGAATTCTTATCTTTCAAATTGAAATCTTCACTTTTCTTTCAGCACCTCCCGTCTCTGATGAAGCTCAACAACTATTATCATTATTTCTTTTCAGACAGAGTCATATCTCTGCTATTTCTAGAAAGCTAAGATACAGCGTGCAGGCTTCCAAAGTACGAAGAGATGCATTAGATATTGGAATAATGAATCCCAGAAATGTTTGTCAATATACTTGAACAGGAATGACCTGAGGTTAAATATCTCTACCAACAATACTCTTGGCAGTTTCAAGTAAAAGGCCATCATGAATATTTTTTTATGATTTCTTTTTAACTAATCTTAGCCTATGAACTGTGGCCATTCTTGGATACCACCTCAAAGGTTGAAATCAAACAAATTAATTCCGGTTACATATTTTTATCGGTTTCTTTGCTGTATAGCTAATTTACGATGACATAAACAAACCATCAGTGGTTGTGATGCATGCAGTGGTGGTAGTGGTGATGAATGGGGTGGGGGGGGGACAAATGCACACAGAAAGACACACGTAGATATTACAAATTTAAATAAAAACCAGAAGAATCTATCGAAAGATACATAACTGTATATATTTAGTCCCATTTTGAAATTGGAAAAGAGTTTTGGAGTATTGGATAAAAACTCCAGTAGTGGAGGAATTGAGTAACGACATTCTCGACTGAACGTTGACAAAACCAACAAAGCTGCCAATCCCACAAGACTTTGTATAACTCTGTATTACTATCTCTTTTTCATTCTTTCTATAAAGCTTCAAATAGAGCAAATGCTTAATTTTCCCATTACTATCTCTGGACTGATGCCCTCCCTTTTCCTTCGTTAATACTAAACTGGCGCGGATCAACGATAGGACAAATATTAGACATAGAACAAATATTAAAGGAGACAACGAGTCCCCCTGAAAATTCCTCTTTTGATAGTAACTTTCTCTAAGTGTGTGTCACCTGAGTATAGATCTACTTTCCATTTCTTCATGCTAAAGCTAATTAATTCTCTTATGTTGTCTACTATACTCAAACATTCACTTATCCATGAGTGTCATAAGTTTTCCTATAATCTATTGAAGCTATTGTTAGATTTTTCTTTCCAGCTTTTACTTCATTTAGAACTGCTTCGTCTATAAATGATAGATCATGTATTCATCTAGCCTTCTTCCTGAAACCTAATGATAAGTAAATGATTGGTCTAGAGTTGCTAGCTGTATTACCCTTGCTCTTATCCTTCATAATATGTATTGTCCTCCTTCTAGTTATCCAGTCTGGTATTATTCCTCCATTAAGGCAATCTTGAAGTTGTACCCTCAGCCTCCCATGTAAACTACTGAATTTCTTTAGCCGGTATTCTTGAATTAAACCTGGTTCTGGGCCCTTCCAATTCGGCGTTTTTTCCTATCACTTTACTCATTAATGCACTAGTCAATCTTAGATCTGGCTGCTTCTCACTCACTACTTCTCTCACTTTCTTTAACCATACTGCATCTCCATTATGATTGACTAGTTTATTCCAAATATTACTCCAGAACTTTCTAGCTTCTTGTGCATTAGGTTTCTCATCTCCAGTTCTTTATTCCCACTATTTATTTGTGGCTACTGAAGTTGCCGTCGTCATTGTTGCTGTTTGCTTTAACAGGTAGTGAGTTCACCAACTCTGAGGAACTGGATTTTCCATCACCTGCAGACGAATAAAAAACTTCATCACAAGCACAATATAAGGTATGGTTGACTGTCAAACTGGGTTCAGTCTACATTTGCCTTTAATTATCCGTGACCGGTTATGAAGTTAGGTCAAAGCTGCATAATGTATATATCAATAAAACATTTATTTATGGACATAATTAACAACAATATAAACTGTATTAATTGACTTGATACAAGGATATTAGTCGTAGTATCTTGAAAGATATAACTTATTCGAAATAACGGAGATAAGAATTTCGGCAATAAAACAAGAACTTGGTGTAATGCTTCAATGGAAGATATATACATGCTTTATTAATAATGCAACTTCTAATGAAGAATCCATGAAAGTTAGCACTGGCTCTCATTATATAGGAATGCATATAATTAAGTGGCTCGTTTTATTCACTTAAATATTCCATTTCTAACGAATACATTCATCAATTATAAACATTTATATTTTCATATTAATATAATTACACGTTTACATACATATATTCGTAAAAGCATGCAAGTTCAATTAATTTATATTCAATTGTTATGCATTCAATTATGCACATTTATTCATATACGCAAGTACACTCGCGTTTTACACTCACACTCTCTTTGGAGAGAGAGAGAGAGAGAGAGAGAGAGAGAGAGAGAGAGGGCGAGACAGGGACAAAGAGAGTGAGTATATATATATATATACACATACATATTTAGACAGAAATTGAGTGAGTGGTAATGTGTATATATGTGTGTGTGGCTTGCAATATTTATAATTCTACATATCAACAAATAATGAAATATGGTTGAGATTATATATCTATCTTCAAACTATTTATATGACATATGAATGTTCACAATAGATTTATATATAT
>NC_068992.1:18949188-18952080 GCF_001194135.2 Octopus bimaculoides
TATATATATATATTCTTTTTTACTTGTTTCAGTCATTTTGACTGCGGCCATGCTGGAGCACCACCTTTGATATGTGTATGTGTGTGTATAGAGAGAGAGAAAGCGAGAGAGAGAGAGAGAGGAGGAAGAGAGAGAGAGAGAGGAGGAAGAGAGAGAGAGAGAGAGAGAGAGAGAGAGAGTGAGATAGATGTATAGATAGATATAGGATTAAATGCGATACGTATGTTTAAGTGGGGATTTTTATCTTATATGTGTACATGCAACTATTTTTGTTTGATGGGGGACAAAATATGAAGCAACTGAGATATCGATGACACACTGATGATTAATTTCATAAACCTACTGTAATGTACTTTTGTTTTTGCTTTATTATATTCTATATGTCTTTGACTTCTCTAGTTTATCTCTCTGTCACTAATCTCACTTCTCTCTACATACCTCTCTCTCTTCCCTTCCGTTCTCTATCTATATGCCTATCTATCTAATTTTCTATCTATGTATGTGTGTTTGTGTGAGTATATGTGTATTTGTGTGCGCGTGAGTGTGTATTTACATATATGTATATATATATATGTGTGTTTATGAATGTACGTGTATATTTATGTGTGTATAAATGCGTGTGAGTGCGCATTAGTATGTTTATGCATATATAGGCATATACTTATTCACAAATCTATCTGTGTAGCTATCACTCCTAATATTTCTCTTTACTCTCTACGCCTGTGTCTAGAAGGCCTTGCAATGTAACCATCTATCCAACAAAAGACTGTTTATAATATCATATACTACATGTTCTAATCACTGAATATTGTAAAGGGCCTAAAATTTCATGAGTTTAATCAGCAAAACAATTTAGATTTATACTTTTCATCGCAAAAGCTAGAATCATCCATCGTATCTGCATATAGCCCAAGAGATGTATGCGAATCATTTAACCCTTTACTAAACAAAGAACGTCTCAGCGTTTTACGAACTTGGTCTAACAATTACTTTAAACATATTTGTGAGAGCGCCGTTGTTATGTTGACTAAGGGAAAGCTTAGTGTGTTATAGATCTCTTACAAGTTGGCTAAGATCTTAAGAATACGTAGGAAATATTGTCAGGTAATTTTGTTGCATTAAAAAGGCTCGTTTTATACTACCTCCTAGCTAGTTGATGCTTTTAGCAATGCTTTTTTCCCGTTGAAATATTTGGAAAAGGCTACCGTTGACTTGTTCGTTCTTCTCTCTGTTATCTCGAAGCCTCTGCAAACGGTCATGTTACGTTCTCTTCTACTTATACGAAGCAATTATAAATTCGATAACCATAATAATTGTATTTTTAGTGAATCTAGGTAAGAAAAAAATGTCACAGGTAAAAAAAAGTCTCAAGAAAAAAGCCACGGTAATAAAGTCACAGAAATAAAAGTCACATGGGTTTTATTCGGGGTGGGGGGTGTCCGAGGGGGTTTTGTCCTAGTGGGGTTTTGTCCGTATCCCATAAACTGAATGTGACTTTTTTCCCGTGATATTTTTCATGTGACTTTTCCTAGTCAAAATTGTGACTTTATCACTGTGACTTTTTCCTGCGATTTTATTACCGGTCACCGTTTTAGTAAGGGAGATATAATTGATTACCTCGACTCGAATGTCTGACTGGTATTATATTTTATCGACAACAAAAGGATACAGATCAAAGTTGACCTCGGTTGCCTTTCACCTCTGAATGTAATGAGCCTGAAAACTGCCGGAAAATGCATTTTGTGCAGCATATGGTTCTGCAAGCTCGCCTCCATGAAACCAATTATAAAACCTCTTCATAAAAATTTTTATATTAATCATGCATGAATTATTACTAAACGGTTTCGGTACAGCTTACGACGATTAATTTCACTATACTAACTATATTAAAAGTTTAGTATATTAAGTAGCGACCATACTGGAAGAAAGAGCATACTGCGTTATTTCATTTGTGTGCACTTCAAAATTTGAATTAACTTTCCTACCCTATAGATTTCTGCTAGGATTTACACCCTAACGTTATTATTCTGGACAATTAAATCTCGATCCAAGACGTACGAAATAAATGGACTGACATTTAAATCATTACGTTGAATCAACCTTTCACTGATATTAAACTAAAAACATTCGAGTCACTGGTAAATATCTGTATATGACTATTCAATAATCCCTCTTCATATCACGGTTCACCAATCGCAGTTCACCTATCACGGTTTAATATTTAAGCTTACGTCGATTCCTCTGTGGTGTTGTTTTGCTTTTATAATAAAATAAATATATACAAATTATAAAGCTAATAAAAAATATATAGCGCAGTACTGTTTCTACTTTCTGTATTTTCACTTATCGCGGCATGTTTTGGAACGTAACACCCGCGATAGTCGAGGGATTACTGTATATGACTACCATCATCTAGGATTACTGATGGGCATAAAATGAAAAGTTAAGATGAAATATATATAAGCTAGAATATTCAGAACACAGTTTGTGAGATGCATGCGCTCAGAATTAAAGAATATGATAGGTAATAAGCAACACTAACCATTACAATTCTACTGGAGAAGAATAAAGGAAAATGCAGATGGATTTCCCTCACACAACTTTAAATTCGAAAGTTGAGTATGAGATTTGATAAGCCGTAGGATTTAAAAGCCTACAGGAATTCTCAGAGTTTTTATTACCATATGCAACTGTATACGCATTACTTGTGGATAACAATCTCTCTCTCTCTCTCTCTCGTTCTCTCTCTATCTGCCTCTCTACTCCCCTCTCTTTATATATTTATGTATCAATATATGTGTGTGTGTGCGTGTGATTGTACTTATATGTATATGCGTGTGTGTATATATACATATATATATATATATATATGTATATATATATATATATATA
>NC_068992.1:18952964-18953640 GCF_001194135.2 Octopus bimaculoides
ATATATATATATATATATATATATACATATATATAATACATACATACGTGTATACGTATATGTAGATAGATGTCTTAAATTTTAAGTCGAAGTAGTTTGTCTTATGTTCTAAAAGTTCTGCTGTAGCTTATAGTGGTTAGTACGGCTATAGCGACTGTCAAATCTTGCAGCCAATATTGCATTTCTTCTTCACCTCCGTTTTGTTTTTCTTTTTACATTTTTTAAAGATCTATGTACATTTTTAAAGATCTATGTACATGCGATATATAGATACATATGGGAACATGTATAAGTATACTTGGCTGTGTGGTAAGAGGCTTGCCTCCTAACCACATGGCTCTGTGTTCAGTTCCACTGCGTCGTAGCTAAGGTAAGTGTCTTCAACTATAACCTGGCTTCGAACAAAACGTTGTGAGTAAATTTGGTTGACGGTAACTGAAAGAAGCCTGTCGTATACATGTTTGTAATCTTTTACTTGTTTCAGTCATTTCACTGCAGCCATGCTGGAGCACTGCCTTTTGTCGACCAAATCGACCGCAGGACTTATTCTTTGAAAGCCTAGTACTTATTCTATCGGGCTCTTTTGCTGAACCGTCACGGAGACGTAAGCACACTAACATACATACATACATACACATATATATATATGTTTACACGAGAACATAAACAGAAAGAG
>NC_068992.1:18954481-18962264 GCF_001194135.2 Octopus bimaculoides
AGCACAAGTGATTGGTATTATTCTGAATAAACTCATGGGCAGTGACTGTTCTGAATATATCGTTTTTAATATTTGCGTGGGTATTATTGTAAGATCCTCGGAGTATTGGAGTAGTGTTACCTGTGGTGAAAGCATTCAAAAGGAGTTTCTTTTTGGCGTTAACTTTTTTTTTTCTTTTTTTTTTTTTCTAATGCACTGATTATAAGTTACATTGTCCCTGAATTTATAGAGGAGAAAAATTCTGAAGTTGGGTTGTTCGTTATTAGCACAAATGTCAATGAGTTCACTTAATGCTAATCAGTTCTTTGTCCGAAACGCGAGAAATTCAACTGGTCGGGTTTGGGGCTCGGCTCACACCATCAGCGTGTTCACCAGCTACATTTAACACCGTTTTGAAGGGATATCCTCGACCTCCGAGCCGAGAGACCTCCAAGCATTGCAGCAATACAAGCAAGCATTCACATACGCACACACACACACAAACACACACACACACATACACGCACACACACACATACACACACATACACGCACGCACACACACACATACACACAGAAGCAAACACGCACACACACACACAAACCTACACATACATGCAAACCCACACACACGCACGCACACATACACACGCATGAGCAAACAAACACACTCGTACACATTCGCACATGCACACTCACACAGTCACAAACTTTGTTTTAATTTATAGTTGTTATTCACCTTTTTACGCTTGTTGTATTTTGGGACTTCATACAAAAAGAAAAACAAAAAAAAAAGAAACGAAACAGAACAATGGAATCATAAAATAATATATGGTTAAAGCCATAAACAAAACCAAATACTTGGAACCATGAAAAAGATATATGGTATCGGAATTGTGAAATATAGCAAAGTTAAAGCTGTAAGCAAAATCCCAGCGTTGGAGACACGAACGAAAATTACGCTACTGGAATCGTGAAACAATAGATGGTTAAAGCAATGAATGAAATCACAAGAAGTCCTTCTTGAAGTCATGATGTAAAACACATTCTTTGGAACTAAAACTCACCAGTGCTGTCCCCGTCTCATATATATTTTGATTAATGTCTTTTGTTTTATGAAATTTGCGATAATTTTTGCTAACATCAAGAGCGAGACCAGATGATTCATTTTTACTGGCGAAAACATTGATTTATGTTTTTTGCAAAAAGGCATTTAAGGTGGTGGGAGGAGTGTAAGAATGGGTGCGAGATGACAAAAATTAAAGAAAGTAGTAAAGAAAGAAATTGAAAGAAAATCATAACAACGTAAATAGCAAATACATCAGCAACGTAAATAGCAAAAACAACGTCATTGAAAGAGAGAAAACAAATGAGTTTTATCACAAGTGTGAATAGCAAATAAATCAAAATACGTTAAATTTATAATAATAAAAATGACGATGATGATGATAGTAGTAGTAGTAGTAGTAGTAGTAGTAGTAGTAGTAGTAGTAGTAGTAGTAGTAGTAGTAGTAGTAGTAGTGGTTGTCGTATAATAATAATAATAATAATAATAATAATAATAATAATAATAATAATAATAATAATTTGCTGAGGGGTAATATATTTTGTATCTGTCTGATATGATTAAACAGAACAAGAACACAAAGGTGAAATTGAAATGAAATACTTTCCTATTCATCATTTCTGTTGAGGTCTCTCTTTGATCCTCTTTTGAAGTGGATTTTCACACGAGAGAATCAAGTGTAGCTTCGAACTCGTGTATGTATTACTATGATCTTATCCCTTAATTTATTGGGTAGAGGAAGGTTAGAAACATTGTGATCAGAGGGAGATCATCTCTACATGTAATATACACATACGAGGGGATTCACCTTTTTTTTCGCGGTTACTGGTCATTTGACAATTCAAAGGACCTCTTATATACATACGTGTGTGTGTGTGTGTGTGTGTGTGTTTGTGTGTGTGAGAGTGTGTAAGTGTAAGCATTTGTGTATGTGTGTGTGTGTGTGTGTGTGTGTGTGTGTTTGTGAGCGTGTATATTTCTAAGTATGTGTGCATCAATTTGTATTTATATATTAGTATGTGCGCGTCATTGTGTAGGAATTTGGGGACATTGGACTTATAAATGTGGGAGGAAAAGTACTCAATATAAAATAGAGCATTTCTTTTTTTAATAAAATGGCAAATAAGGTGCATAGCTACTCTGAGTTTCCATTTCTTTCCCATTTTTGAAGATGGCTCGCATTCCGTTCAACTAATCATAGAATCCCATTCACCTGCCAACTTCCTATTGATTTGTTGCGATAATGTTTTTATTCTTTTTAATTTATGCGATTTCTCTGCTTTACTACCAGAAATTTAGCATCGCGTAGATAGTAGGTCTGAAGAGCAGAGATGTCGCTCCATGTAAAGGCGTGGTATAATTTACTATAATAATTTTTACTTAAACTCGGGGTATTTCAAAGTTTATTATTGGAGCAAATGCCTTAGAAGCTGCTTGTTTCCGTTTATATATCGGCACTAACTCTTGTTGTTTTTAATGTCACAAACATTTGACTAACATCTGATGTTATATTTCTTACTTTAGTAAAGCGGCAAAATGGCAGAATCGTTAGCACGCCGGGCAAAATGCTTAGTGGCATTTTGTCTCTACGTTCTGAGTTCATATTCCGCCGAGGTTCAATTTGCCTTTCATCTTTTCGGGGTCGATAAAATAAGTACTAGCTGAGCACTGGGGTTGATGTAATCGACTTATCCACACTTCTGAAATTTCTGTCTTTGTGCTAAAATTTGAAAGGAATATGTCTTAACTTAGTAGAGCTGGCATATTATTCTTGCGATCAATACTTAGTTGATATTTGTGTTGTTTTTGATGTCCATTGTAAGTGCCTGTTATGTATAACTGAGTGAGTGTCTTAAGTGAGCACGGTCTTGAAAATATTTTGACAGACCTCGATGTAGTTATGTTATTGTCGGGTCATATCTCAGCTCTCGGCTGCTCGTTCCATGAGAGCCTTTGTTAAGCAATTATAGCTAAGTTTACAGGACCTGTCGTTGCTGCTATTCAACTAAAATTAATGATTTGGTTTGTCCCCGTGTGTATTGTTGCTATGATAACATGAAACCATAAACGCAGCAAGGATTTTAGCATGATTACACTAAAAGTTATGTTGAACCAGTTGATACGTTTTCCTTTTTAGGTTTTGCTGTTACGTTTATTTCTTTCTTGTATTTAATAGAGTTTCTCTTAGAGTAATTTTTTTAATAATTAGTGTGATGTGCAGCGCGTTTTAATAATTAAGAAAATTCTGTTAATATCACAGAATTTTTATGTATATGGATGATTGGTTAAAATTTCTTTGAAGATAGCGTATGTCACATTCCGTCATTCTATAAGGGTGTTATGGTAACAGCTATGTACAAAAGCCAGTTAATATAATCTTAAAGGAACTCGAAGACTGCTCTTTGAATCCGTGTAACACAAACATTCTATTATGTAGTATTAATTGCTTAAACTTTACTCCCAGTAATATTAACATTAAACATTTTTCAACATTAATAACTAATTTTAACCAATCGAGAGAAATAAAACACCAACATATTTTGATCTGGATAAATAATTATGAGTTATAAAGTAACACATTTTTTTTTATTATGATTGCAGTAATGTCTTTATTGTATTATCCTTCCCCTGAAAGACTCATCTTTTCAAAGTTTTTCTTTCCTTTCATTAATTCTAAAAATACGCCGACCAATATTATGCCCCGATTCCATTGGATCTAAAATAATGATGAAATGAAAGGAATCGATATCTTTTTTTGGCTAAAAAGGGAATATTTTCACCTGATAAAAGATATTCAACCAAAATTAACGGAAAAACAACAAACGAAAAATAGAAGGGAACAAAACAAACAATAAACTAAAAAAAAAAAAATGAGAGAGACATGATAAAAACAAAAGCAGCATAGATAGAAAGACATTAGTCAAAAGAAGAGAAGAATGATTGAGAAAATACGTCAAAGGTTAGTCAGATAGCAGATAGAAAACCTCTGAGAATTGCTGAAAACAACTAAAATAGTTTTCTTATATTGTACATTAAAATGAGCACGATACTACGATAGAGAGGCGATCTAAAGTAGCATAGGTGCTTGTATTTGAAGTTCTGTTTCAATCTCACTTCATTTAGTGTTTTCTCATAAGTATTGTTGTTGTTTTTGTTTTCGTTTCATTATGCGTGAAGTTTTAAACATTCAGGTTGAGAAAGAAGTGTGAGATTGTGGAGGTCAGCTCATAGTATCACAAAATATATATACGCTGAAAAGTAGTCTCAGTATTAGATCTTAGCTTTTAACTGTTTATTTCTTAAACTGAATTGAACATAGTTGACTGATACAGAATGTTGGCATTGTCCGAATTTAACAGACTATGTTAAATGTAAACAAGTACCAGATGGTTGTGTTTAAAAGGGCATTTGATTATGATTAATACTCAAACTTATGAACATGTGATGACTGTTTGTCACTAAAGATGTGTGAGTTGTTGAGTGTGCTAGATGCTAATGTATGCTTAATAGTGTTTGTGATTATTACAAGATGTATGCATTTCTAAACATCTCCGTTGTCGAATTGAGGGACTCCCAATTTATTGGGATTAGACGCATTATTAAGCATACATCCCTAAACAAGGAAACAATTGCATATACACACACATACTACCCCCATCCAACCGCATTACCCCCTTGAACTTGAAACATCACTCGTTTCTTTTTCTTTCACCCACTATGGTTCTTTCTATCCCTTGATGAATGAATAATACCCGAAACGTAAGATACTTTTTCTTTCATTAAGTTTATACGCATACACTGTTTGCTAAAACTTTCCCTCCTTTATTGTCGATTGTTTTTGTCTTGTTAATTGAATTTACTATACATACATAAATACATATATACATACGTACGTACGTACATACTACATACACACATTTCCAGATCTTTCAGTGGGGCATATATAAAACGTCAACTTTCTAAATTTAAGTAATCCACCACAGTAAAACCGAGTCATCCTGAAAGCTGTATTTTACACGTTTGCTCACATCATAAGCAGAAGTACAAGACCATACATATAGTAGCCTGTTCATCAAAATCAAAATATATTTTACTATAGGTAGAAGGTTACAGAATTGCGAGGAAGAGATGGCAACAATAAAATCACTTTTATTATAGATACATGGACACAAATAATAATGATTTTAAGAATGAAGGAAGGCCAGTATGGGTTGGTAGTCATTGTTATTTTTAATCTTGAACTTAGTACTTAATGTGCAGTTTGTTGATCCGGTATGGGGAATATAAAGGAAAAGGACGTAAAAATTAACTCTCGATATTTCATATATTTCTGTTATATTAATATATTTTAGTTTATGCTCCATAAATATAGTAAATGAGAATTTTCTAAATAGAAACTACATAAAAATTTAGCCTGCAGTACTAGAATGAAGCCACTAACTTATTTTAAAGAAAATATTTTTTGTAGTTGAATCGGAGCATTTAGAACAAGTACAGAAATGCAATGAATGAAACAAAAATTCTCAGTGCTTTACTTGCTTGTATTGCATTGACAACTGTCAGAGGCTATTTCGGCTATCTTAACCAGTTCTGTATTACTTTACTATTTTAGTATTGAATTAAATGAATTTAAATGTCATAGTCCTTCCTGCCTTGACTAATTGTTTGCCTTCCTCGCTACTTTGACCGATACCTATTGAGTCAAATATAAGCCACCAACTGTTAGATTTTTTTCGGACAAGGGTTTCACACACCACAACTCCAGCCGCTGATCTAACTGGAATTTTTGGTGGATTAGCTACTAGAGTACTCAGAACGCATACCAATTACTTTGGGTTACCTTGGCTTAAATTCCTCATATCTTATACGTACACACACACACACACACACACACACACATCACATACACACTCACGCACGCACACACACACACACACACACACACACACACACACACACACACACACACACACACACACACACACACACACACACACACACACACACACACACACACACACACATATACATAAGTCGTTTCTGGTTCAGTTCCACTGCATGGAGCCTTCTGTAGTTCTGTAGGTGTCTTCTACTATATCTCAGATTCGACCAATATGTTGTGGAGGGAATCTCGTAGACGAAAATTGACTGGAAGTCCATCACGTTTGTTTTTTCGTATATATGTATATGTGCATATATATGTGTTTGTGTGTATTTTGGGGGAATGGGTGAGGTGAGAGAGAGTGTGTGTATATATATCTATGTGTACTTTTGTGTGTGTTTGCTACCATCACCTGCCAACTGGTGTTGATTTCATTTGAAGTGGTTCTTCAAAAGTGACCGATAAAGGAAGTGCCAGACTTAGAAATGAGTACAAGGGGTAAGACCCTTCAAGGCAGTGGCCCTGCATGGCCATAATCAAAAGAGCGAAACACCTAAAAGGTAAAAGATAAACAAAATAGATACCAAGATCGTGTATTTCGCTTTACCTGTACATTCATCCATGCCTACGTAAAAGCGTACAATCTCGTGTGTGTAGTATACGCATGTACAAACATTAACACAGATATTTTGTGTTGCGCGTTTGTGAGTGTATATGCATGTATGTATGTATGTATGCATGTATGTATGTATGTATGTATGCGTGTATGTATATATGTTTGTATCTATATATTAACATGTTTGTGCTTTGCATATGTGTGTCCGTGTATATATACATGTCTGCACATGCACACAGAAGCAAGACTTCATTTTCATGTAAGGAGACATGAAGAAGTAAAGTTTTATGCTTGCAATTATATTGATTATTTACAATGCGCCATTATATAATCCCTCTATGTATGCGCCTATGTGATTACTAGCAGCGGTGACCAACAATATTCACGTTTTATTGACTTCAAGACACATTATTTTCATTTCCAATATACGTTCTGAGAAATATGCTATATATAAGTGATGAGCACCTACTTTTGTGATTATAAAGGCTAAAGCAACGTGATAATAAAATTACTTTTCAGGCTAAGCCTTAAGCGCAATACCTATTTATGATATACTATAGCATAAGGAGTCACAAATCCTGATGTAAACGAAATGGCCGTATCCTCATAAAACAAACACCGAAAAGAGGTGGGTCTGCAATTGGCTGATAACATAGTATTTTTCTCAATTGAAGGACTGAGGAAGCGCTAGATGATATGAATTGGCAGGGAAAACGTTGTGCGGTGAGGGGGGGGGGTCGGATAAGAATAAACGACTAGAAAATTGAATATAGTAAATTAAATAATGGTAGTGATGTGCAACTAATGGTGGATGGTTCCGCTTTGACAAAGATTTCTTTATTCAACACCTAAAGCTGTTACATTGGTTAAGCAGATATGGACATTAAGGTTCAGCGAAGTAAAACTATTTTTCTCCTTGCTCATTTAAGACAAATATGGCGATATCCCATCACAATTTCATAGATGATCGCAAAGTATAATATGCTAAGCCTTTCTCTATTATTTCTTGTCTAAACATCAAACGTTGAACTTACATACTTCCAGCCAAATAGTACAAGCGCTTTGCATTGCGGTTGTTTTCCATATATATTTGACAAGGACACCACATATGCGTATTACATACACGCAGACATACAGATATGCTCACAAAGTTAAAGTATATACGTATACATACATACATACACATATACATACACACACACACACACACACACACACACACACACACACACATATATAT
>NC_068992.1:18962803-18966469 GCF_001194135.2 Octopus bimaculoides
ATATATATATATATATATATATACATATATACACACATTCGTACGCATACGCATATACAGATGTATATATACATGTATGTATATATTCATGTATGTATATACACATGTATGTATAAGACTTTTATGTGTGGGTGTGAGTTATTCGTAACACATTCCGGTTTATATAACGGCTATCATGAAATCACAAATTCCTTTACAAATAGTAAACATTGAGTTATTTAACGAACCTGAATGTTAAGTGAACCTAAACGCTAAATAGAGAACAGGATAAAATGATTTCGGAAAAATTATTCGAAACAAACCCGTGAGGATGTATTTGATTTGCATAGGGAAGCGCTATGCTTCTTCATAAAGAACACACTATTTTCTGGTGCTTTCAGAAAAGGGTTTGACCGTAAAATTACTCACACCCAATACAGCGTACACTTGCGCGCTTGCGCAATACATATATAAAATTTGCAAGTATACATGTGTTTGGACGCAGGCATTGTATCTAATTTATTTCCGAGTATGAGTGTAAACTTATCAACATACCTATTGTGCATTGACATAGGAGCGTAAGTATATGTTCGCATAACGACCGGGATAAAATCATATATTTAAATACATGCTGGTTAAAACATGGAGCAATCATCATAAATATATGAATATATATAGATTTATTACAACATACGTCAGCAAAATAATTTCCATTTAAAAATATCTATCTCACAGTTCTTTTGCGTATAGTAATTCCCAGAACTATCCAAATAATATATTTATAAAAGATGCAGCGAAATCCTCATAGATCATTTCTTTTATGACAAAAAATCTCTCACACAGAACATACAAGTCCCACCAGCATTAGCGGACAAAGAAAAGGTAAAATAGAAATAGAAACTAGTCACCCCCTACCCCCAAACCAAATAATACCAATAACTTCTCATAGCAATGAAAACTCTCCCAGCCCCAAACTACAAAACATTCAAGAAAAATCCACTAACTATATATGTACAGCCTCCATTTATCCGTCCGTTACAATCTAAGGATTCCATTTCGCACCTTAAACTGCTAGGCTCCTTGAAGCATTTTCCACTGAAATACACACTCACACACACACACATACACACACACACACACACACACACACACACACACACACACACACACACACACACACACACACACACACGTGTATGTGTCTGTGTATATTTATATTCAAATCATATCTTTGGTAAGTTACTTGGGATTCTCGATCGACGTTGTGGCCTTCATATAATTAAGGTACCTTCTACCCGATACGTAGTTAGCTGAGTAAGCCTCGTTGTCTGATTATTACATTAGAGGATCTGCTAAGTAGGAAACATATGTTGGCTTGACTTTACCTGTTCCACTCTCTCAATTTAGATTTTTCTTCGCATTCATATCAACTCTAGTTGCTAAACCTGAGCTATACATCAATTTTTTTTAGCTTATCGCACTTCGATATCGGAAGGCTATAACCTTTGACACAAATAAATTATCACTACCCGGGGCAAATCCAGAACTAACTCAAGTTGTTCAAAGCGTTGTTATTGCCCTCGACAATGAAAGAAGGATTTTAGAGGATGCGCAGGCACATCTTTCCCCTGTTCCCGATCCTACGGTTCTAAAACCGCCACAGTTACTAAACATTCAACGTACATCACTCTGTAGACATGAGAAGGGGCAGCACAAGGCAATCTGTCATATCTCCTGTTAGACTTTTGGTCTTTGTCGAAATACATATGGCTTGAATCGAATACCCTCATGCACCGAAATTCTGACAGTCCTCTCCTATACACGTAGTTCTTTCGTGACAGCCATCATTGGTTTTCCAAAATGGTCGTGGAATATGTTTTGAACCTGATTGCAGGCTTTTTAGAACCCGAACGATTAGGGAGTTTTTCTCTTTAGAGTTCAAACATTCTTATTTCAATTCCACCTTAACTTTGTGCACAAAGATCTTAAGACGTTTAGAAAGTTTGTGATTTCTAAATCACTGTGTTCCGTAGCAATGGCACCAATGACTATATGCCTATACACTTTTTTTTTTGCTGACATTTTCTTTGATTTGGGGTATCTGAAAAAAATAATAATGTCTTAATAGTTTTCAATAGAGTAGTAAACTGATAATGGAGTGCACTCAAATTTCTCATGCACCTTCTCTCAGTTTTCTCTATGTTTGTATGTGCGAACGTGTGTGTTTGTGTGTGTCTGTATGTGCATATGAGTGTGTGTGCATTTACATATGCCTTCATACAACACGTATATATACATATGGATGCAATTAATTTTTACCGAAGTCATATGAATCTATTGCCGCACACATTTACATCCACACACACACACACACACACAAACACACACACACACACAAACACACACACATATATATAACTGGGAAGAAGGAAGGAAAGAAAAACTTTATTGCAGATGAAAATTGGAATATAGATATTTCATAATAACTTCATGTCACGCTCGCGTTTACGTCACAGAACTTCAACGAAATGGCAGACATATTATCATCTAGTCGAATATTAATCCATAACATCGGTCATTGCTGATGAATTCAGATATTTACGAGCGCGTACGTTTGCTAGAGACATTTATAATTTGACATTTGTTAGTGCAAATAATAGTTAATCTACTTCTCTATGTAATTTACTAGGAATTAAAAGAAATTAATTAGTTTATATTAGTTTAGGAGATGCTTTATTGTAATTGTAATGTTATCCTCGGTTGATAATCTACTTTGTCTTTAATATTGACCACAAATATTATCGATTTTATTTGATTAAGTAGATGGCCAAGATTTCTAGGGTAAAATGACTGTCGCCGAAGCCGTGCGAACAAAATTATTTGTAGTACTTTTATGAGCCTTATATAGTGAAATGCACATTCACCATTGAAATAATACTATTTGAGAGTCTACAAGAGTGAAACTACCAATTCTAGTATGCTTCTTTAATATAATTTCAAACGATCTAAACTGGATGGTAGAGAGGTATTATCTCAATCCTGAGAATTTAGATACAAAACCTCGTGTGGCACGATTGTCATACAAATACATTTAGATCTATGTTTGATTGCAAAATATGCAGTTCCTTCCGGCTTAAAAAATAAAATTTAATTCAATTTAGGTCCCATTATTCGGTTACATAGCTGAAACACTATAGTTCAAGCTTTCAGTTTAGATCTCTGGATTCATGTTAACTACACTCCTTTCTCTCAACAATTTCAACAGCACTGAAAAATATTACGAGCCCTGCACTTTTTCTTCTATTTTCTCTGTACAACGATTAACTATTCACTCTAAAACCAATAAATATCTACTCTAAAGAGTCTTATCCTGCTTTGTGACACAGTTCATTGAGCTCCTTCATTTACAAAGTGGCAATTGATATTAAATAATAAATTCCCACTTTCTATTTTATTATTTACTTGAAATAATTACAACTGTTTTTTTTTCTTTTTTCTGACCACTGTCACGTTCTGCACTCAAACCTCTTTCGTGTTTCATGAAGTAAATCAGAGTTTGCCCATTTTCCTTCTAGCTAGCATGTATATGTGTGTATGTGTGTGTTTGTGCGTGTGTACGTGTGTGCGCGCGCCGCTCTCTCTCTCTCTCTCTCTCCCTATATATACATACATATATATATATATATA
>NC_068992.1:18966561-18970240 GCF_001194135.2 Octopus bimaculoides
ATATATATATGTATATATATATACATGCATGTATGTATGTATGTACCATTGTATAAAGGTGAATATGCATCGCAGGAACGTTCTGCATAATGTCTCTCCACGTGCATCTAATTTGCAAGAACAGCAGCGCTCGCATTCTCTATTCTAGTAAGCTTAAAGAATGCGTCCAAGTGTAAAGCCCTAAAATTGGACATTTAAAGTTAACAAGTCTTTCTCTGAAGTTCTTTTCTTTCACCTTCAGAGTTGTACTTCATACAATTGTGCTTCTTTTTCAATAAAGTTATACTTCGTGGTCTCTCTAGCTGATTACGTAATGCTACATCTTCCAACTTCAGAAACCTCAACCACCAACTTCACCAACTTCTCAGAGTCACTTCTTTCTAATGACGATTAGTATGACTTCTTTGAAGACATATTTACTAGTGAACAGCTCGCCCCTTAATGCTTCTCAATTAAATTATGGCAAAATGATAATTTCGCGTAAAGAATGACCTTCCACCTCATCAAATATTTGTCAGTATCTGGCTCGAAAAATGCCTTGCTAATCTGCCCATCAATGAACTATATGGAACACTCGTCCCTTCGATTGCAAACATTTTTCACCTAGCTGACTGCATGTACTTCCACGCAGGCATATCTTAAGCACACATCTCAACACTAGCCGTCAATCATATTGTGTATATGCACTTTACAGCCTAAACTTATCCCTCTCTCCAGTCGTTCCGCGAACTTTTTTCTGAAGCTTCTCAAAACCTGCACTGACTGCGTCTGGGGGCAACGAAGATGAAGTTCTGTTCACAAACCGATAATTAAAAGAAATTAGACATTGAAACCCTCACTCAAGAGAAACTGCGTATACTTTATTTAGTCTTCCATCTACGAATGATGAAATATTATACTTCCAGATTACTTTGTGTATAATATGAGTTTAAAAACACATCCTTGTATATTTATAGAATTCTTGGAAAAAATAAATTGTTAATTCCAAAATCGTCTTACCAATCCTATTCATTAAATGAATAACTAAATATGTATGTAGTCATGGAATTCAATATTTGTATATATGCACATATGTATGTTGGAGTTTGCACGCATTGATGTGTGTGCATGCGTATTCGTTCGTACACAAGTGTATGCATATATGTGGGTATCTGTAATCTTTTGCACGCAATTTTTTTACTGCAGAATATTTAGAGTTTGCTAAACGACAAAATTATAATAAATCAATAAATACATACAGATATTTCGTAGAAAATAAATGAATAAATAAATGTGAAGTATATTTAAATGTAATTTAATTTGATTTATTCCACGCTGCATGTCTTTCTCAAGCCTCCCGGTACGAGGAAGCAATAAAATCTGCGACTGCTTTCAGGTGTAAAAACCGCCTAATATTTTATTACCATGTAATTTTTATTTCTAAACAAGAATCCGGTTTCTGCAGGGCTAAATGCAGAAAAGCTTCCAATAAGATAAAATACTGATGCTTCTACAATATTTTAATTGATTGAAGTTTATCTCCCACTTGGATTTTTAAATTTCTCTGACTAAATTAAGTTTATAAAAGAGCCAGCAGGAGAACCGATAATAATAGTCCAAGAAACGCATGCTATATAAGCCGTACTTTAAATGAACAGCCTTATCTGTTGCTGACACTCCACTTGACTGGAATGAGAAGGAAGAGTGTACTAAATTAATAATATCTCTGTGTTGCATCGTGTTAAAGTATTGGATACTTGTTAATCATAAATAGACGTTCTTGTTACAGATGATTTTGGAATATTAAAGTTTGTTTAATAATGGCGAAAATAAAGCAATTAAGTTTATTTTTACTACGTTGTGCCTTCAAATAATTTAGTTAGGTGAAAGACCCATTTTGAGTTTATAATTACAGACAGTTACCACTTATATTTAATAAGCTACCAGTCTATGTTGGAGTATAGTGCGAATTGGTTAAACAATTTTCGAATTAATTTCTCTATGTTACGAGATAAAGGAATTTAACGAAATCAGCACGATCCCATCTTGTTGCAGTTGTTATTAAGTATCCTGTATTTACTATTTCACAATTCATTTATTGAACATCGCTGCATCATTGTACCGACAAGATTATTGAGTGTTGTTATAAGCCGCAGATCCAATTGTGTTTCCTTGTTATAGCTTTCGAATGATGTCACCCCACTGTCTCATAGCGCAGGCCAACGTTCTCCCTGAATTACATGCTTGTCTACTGCAAGGTTATCCATTTAGAAGTATGAGGACTGGAGCAAAGTGAAATATGATGTTTTACTTCACAACACATCGGTGATCTGTAAACTAAAACTACGATTTAGCGAACGTGAAGAGTGCTACACCCTAACCACATTTGTCGACAATTTGTGTGGACAATAATGCACTCTAATTTTTATTTTAGTATGGATATAAATAATGACTCTATTGAAGTAAAACTGTGCATTATAAATAGCAGAACTTATGTATATTTTTGCTGTGAGTATTGAAACGATGAAACGAAGTTGATGTTTAAATTACAGCCATAAATGAATAAGCAAAGAAACCTTAGTAAGTCCTTCTTATGCAGCGTAATCTAAATTTTTATTCCTTTGGTCATAAGTGGATTTCTTCCTCATTTGTTATAAAATATAAAAAGAAATTCTTTGATTACATATGGTACATCTCTAAGAGAGACCTGACGTTATGACCATTAATGTATGAATACGTTAAATTATTTGAAAAATTTATAAGGGTTCACAAACATTTTCCAATAACAAAATTTTAAATATCTCATAACTGTCAAAGAGTCTATATAAAAGTATGATTTATTTGGCTTAGCTTTCTCTAAGCTGTTTAGTATAGTTGCGAATCCCTGTGTAGTAGTTGCTCAGGTGGAGTTAGAAACACGTCTCAATAGCGACTTGTGATTAATTTTAAGTGCGATTCGCCGAAATCGACTGTCATCCTTTCGGAGTCGATCAAATAAGTAGTAATTGAGAACCGTGGTTGGTATAATCGATTTACCCCCTCCCACAAAATGTGCTTAGAGTAGAAAAGAATTTTAAATGCCATCATCTTCCAATGACTTATTTCAAATCCCAGTGCCACAGCTGTGTTTGGAGACATCTACTGAAATGAAAATCATTAGTTCACTACATGTCCTTATAAGCACCGCCGTTGTCTTCTGTTATATTTTGTTATTCTGTTGGCTGAAAGACCTCTGCTATTACCGAGTGATTATTCGTCGAGAATCCAAGAACTCTTTAGATGTACTTCAGCTTTAAACTAAATGATTCTTAATTACAGCTTAACCGGTAAGACAAGAATAGAGGTACACTGAGCATTTTCCAGAAAACAAACAAGTTACGCTGTAAGGCTTCTTGATATAAAATGAAGACATGGAAAAAAAAACGGAAAAATTACGTTATATTATAAAAGAAATAAATCATGAATGTAATACACACACACATACACACACACAAACACACACACACACACACACACACACACACACATATATATATATAAATAAACACATGATAATATATATGTATATATATTCATATATATAGACATATAACCCCATATATATAATCATAGAATCATAAGCATATATATGTGTGTATGTATATATATGTATATATATATATATATATATATATATATATATATATATATATATATATAT
>NC_068992.1:18970250-18971654 GCF_001194135.2 Octopus bimaculoides
TGTGTGTGTGTGTGTGTGTGTGTGTGTGTGTGTGTGTGATTTGAAAGAGAATGTCTATAAAGAGGAAAGTTAAACGCGATGGTAGCTGCGACTTAATGTAGTGTAGAGACATTAAAGATAGGGAAAATGAAGTACGGAGCGTAAAAAAGAGCAGCAGGCAGGCTAGTGATATTTTTGTAATAAAAAAGAAAAAAGGAATCCATCTACTTAAGTCAGTTTATTCAAACTGTATAAACAGTGAATTTCCGAAATATAAAGGGGAAAGAAAGCTATCTTAGCAAGTGAAATATTGAAAATACTTCGATTCATCTATAATCACCACAAGGAGAAATCCTTATTATTACGTAGAAGTTGAGCTCAGAGGAGAATGATAACAGTATTGAGTTAAAAGTCATTAGCAAGCGCTAATACGCAAATAGGTAAATGTTCACTTCTTGCTAAAAAAAATCGGTGTATATATTGCTTCCGGAAATGAAACTCATAGTATGTATACGTCAAGTTACTCGCTGTCAGGAAAAAACATAACAACCGTATAATACTCTATGGTTCTTCTTTCAGTTCTAAATATATTCTTGACACAAACCATGCAATACCAAATCACACACACACACAGAGACACAGACAGACACACACATACACACACACACACACACACACACACACACACACACACACACACACACACACACACACACACACACACACACATATATTGTCGTTTAAATTACGCAAAAAAAAGGAAAATAACACCGACATCTCATTTTAACGGATATATTTACCAAAGGTACATAAAAAATATCTTGAAATAATGAAGAGTAAATATATTCTATAAAATCGACAATGGCTACGACCACGGCCTCCAGACGACTTTGGAATCTCCATCAGCTCTTCTGGGCGGTCTCTTTGATTAAGTTGGTGAATGCTGCCAAAATCCTTGCCTTCAGTACATCTTTGGTGTTAAAACCACGCACCACACATTATAATCAAGGGGATCGCTGTCTAGTAGTCACGTGGCAAGATGCTACGGGTGATGTGGTCGCAGAAACTATCTGACAACCATGACTGTGTTCACTTGTTCGTGTAGCATGGTGCAAATTCATGTTGCCAGACATAGGGACTTCTAGTAGCCACTCTTTTAACTCAGGGCAGCACTACCACCTGCAGGCACTCGATATAGGGCTCTATGTTGAGTCTGAGGCCATGTGGGAGGATGAATGTGAGCATAACGTCGCCAACATGCCATGTCGATTCCAAATTTCTGGGAAACTGAATTGCATGATGGTGGTGATTTTATCACAGACGGTGCCCAACAAAATCAAAAACAAATAATGCGCATACACGAAATTAAAAATAGAATATGGCGACAATTTTACACATCCAACCTCATATATATATATATATATA
>NC_068992.1:18972418-18973420 GCF_001194135.2 Octopus bimaculoides
TATATATATATATGGTGAGTGTGCGTGCGTGCGGGTGTGTGTCAGCGTGTGTGTCAGCGTGTGTGGGTGTGTATGTATAAAATATTTTATGCAACAGTTCCACGACATTTTAATTTAGCAGCATTGCCGCAATAAAACAGACATCCATTTAGTCTTCATTTGATGTCCATCTGAAATCCTGACAACTTAATTTTCAAAGGATATGTTCTCGTATATTTTCTCGGGAACAATAAAAGCTTACTAAATGTAATATAACTGAATGTAACAGGTTCCGCTTCCTCTATTTTCTTCTCAATCAAGCGCGGTGGTAAGCATAACAAGCTGTCAGTTTTAGCACCATTCTCCAATATTTTCCTAAGTTTAGCGAACTACACCCCGTTCCAAGCATATGGTACATATCTGCAGGTTTATGGTAACTTTATCCTTTCTTCTCCTCAATCTGTATCACTGTAAAATGTCATGGTCTCTAACTAACGGCCCAATCATTTGATACCGTCATTAGAAACTCAGATAACTGAAATGTTTAAAACAAATTTAATAAATTCTGCTGCGATGTTACAGGTCATAGCACATACAATAATATATAATGTTACAAGCGAAACATGCGCAATACACGTCTGAAACAATTGTGGAAATTTTCAAGCAGTCTCACATTACTTAGATGGGTGATCCGTGTTTCATATGAATACTCACGTGATGCAAGCCCCATAAAATGAACATTCTCTATCCATCCATCCATCCATCCATCCATCCAAAACCCGCTCACCTACCTACCTACCTACCTACCTACCTACCTACCTACTTACCTACCTAGGTATGTACGTATGTATGTATGTATTTATGTATGTGTGCATGTATGTATGTATGTGTGTGTGCGTGTGTATGCGTGCATGCGAGTGTGAGAGCGTGTGTGCAGTAGGCTTGAACCTGGCACAGAACCATGTGGTTGAGAAGCCACGCCTGCGCCAATACATACATACATACATGCATACGATATATATA
>NC_068992.1:18973682-18977383 GCF_001194135.2 Octopus bimaculoides
TATATATATATATATATATATCTTCTCTTGCATTTTAGCAGAAATTCTTCGTACCATTAAGCACAACGTGAAATTATTCTATTTTGTAAAAAGAACTGATAAACCACAAGCACCTTCATGTTATCGAAATATTGTTGGATACCAGGATCGGCATCAGTCTCAGATTTGTTTTAGGTAAATTGATTTTCATTTCAGTTATATTGAAATAACCCGAAAATCGATTCATAATTTCCTGCGAGGCACGTTCTCATAATGCGACTAGACCACAGATGTCAATAATAAGTAAATGTCTAAACTTCTCGAACAAATTATTTAAACATTGCTCTGTAAATATATATAAAGAAAAAAAACAGTTGTCGGTTGTCCTATGACGAAAGATACGTCAGTATCACCATCTGTAGAATAAAATATGTGTGTTATGGCTAAATAAAATGCACAGGTTTGGTTGGAACGCCTTTGAATATAATTCCGCTTACTTCGAGCTAATTCAGACCTTGTCAAGAACAATACACTAAAAATATGTTAGTTCAATCTAGGAAGACTAACCTGCCCTGGAGGTAATTTCTTGTTTTTATGATGGTTGGCTATTTTTCTCTTTATCGTAATACAATTGAAAACAAAGGCATTTGAAATAATGTGTTCAAGCTATATGAAAATATATATTGAACGACTTAAATCTTTGCAATAAATTAGAGCTTTTGTTTCAATATATTCAAGCAGAAATCATTATGATAAAAATACAATAAAAATCGTTTACCAATTAAATTCCTAGTAAATTCCAAGCAATTTCAGTAAATTAGAAATGATTGTAATGTAGAAGTTCGAATAGAAATACGTTTGCAGCAATGTTAATTGGATCATGTAAAAACAGGTGAGATTGATTATCGCTAAAAGCCAAATAATATTTATTTCTTCAATGTTAATATACAGTGAAATAAATGATCAAAGTAATTACTCAATAATTGAATTTTTAGCTAAAGTTGTAGGAATAGAAATTTTGAGAATAAATGCCATTGAAATGGAATACAAAAATATGTGCCGTAACATAAATATATGAGTAAATAAAAGATGAAAATAATTAAAACAAACAGCAATATAATCGTATGAATTTATAAGCAATAATATGTTAATGTATTCTTCCTACAGTTAATATTATTTATACATTCATAGGAAAACTATTTAATCATTGTTCTTTAAAACGGAAAGAAAAATATTTTTAAAATATGCATAGATTACACATTCCAAATGTTATTACACATGTCATCCGAAAGAAATACACGCATATACATGCACATACATATAATACACGCATGACACACGCATAACACACGCATAAAGCACACCCAATACACTTCCACATATTGTAATAATGTGATATCATGAGATGCATATGCGCAGAAGTACGATGTACAACAGCATGATTTCAGATTGAGTCCCACTGCATGACATATTAATGTATACTATAGACGTAAATGATCAAGAAGCCTGACATATATATGCATAGTTTAGTGGTAGAATGCACGGGCTTACTTACATGTGAGTCTTGGTGAAATTTGTAGTTCAACCCAGGCAAAATATGGTAGTCTGTTTGTTCATGTCTAGTAATGTAAAAAAAGATAGCAAGCAGATTTAAAAATTATGTACTGGGTATGATACCAACACGTTAACAGAAGGGCCCAGGCTGGATGATGTTCAATGTTTGTAAAAAGTGATATATATATTAAGAGTGGCTGTGTGGTAAGTAGCTTGCTTACCAACCACATGGTTCTGGGTTTAGTCCCACTGCGTAGCAACTTCGGCAAGTGTCTTCTACTATAGCCTCGGGACGACGAAAGCCTTGTGAGTGGATTTGGTAAACGGAAACTGAATGTATCTATATGCCCGTATTTGTCCCCCAACACCGCTTGACAACAGATGCTGGCGTGTTTACGTCCCCGTAACTTAGCGGTTAGGAAAAAGACACCGATAGAATAAATACAAGGCTTATAAAAAATAAGTCCTGGGGTCGATTTGCTCGACTAAAGGCGCTGCTCCAGCATGGCCGCACTCAAATAACTGAAATAAGTCAAAGAGGATATCAAAGAGGATATATATATATATATAAGAGTGTTTGCATGTGACAGAGAACGAGTGAGTGCTACTTACACCAACATGCAAAATAATTCATACATCACAAACCACAAAACACAAAGTAAGGCTTGTTTGGGGGCCAAACGAGCCTTACTTTGAGACACAGAGTCACGCTACATAACGAACAGATTCGTTTCAGTCAATGCAGGCAGATAGCACTGAGTGGACATATCGACAGATGTGCAAGTAAAAACACACCAAATTTTCATATCTTCCCATTATACCAATGCAAATGTTCAATCTCAGTACAAGAACGCCTAAACAATGAAAATCTGTTCATACAAAAGTACAGACCACACCTCAAAGTACAACTTTGATCATTAAAATGAAATTCTAGTTAGGAGCCAGTTGCCCCCCTTGCCAGTTGCTTCCCTTGCTTCAATCTCTAGACTCATTCTTCTTATTCCTCAAATATCCAAAATGACGAAACACCTCTGTCACTAGACCTGATTACTGTACAATGTCCCTTGAAAAGCTAAATTAAATAGCAAAAACCGATTGGATTTCACGACATACATATACTATGTATATATATTTATAAAAAGATATTAAACTGTATGAAACGAAGGCATTTCTCTTCGACTTTTTATATTTTTTTACACACATTTTCAACCTATATATATATATATGTATATATATGTGTGTGTGTGTGTGTGTGTGTGTGTGTGTGTGTGTGTGTGTGTGTGTGTGTGTGTGTGTGTGTGTATATATATATGTATATGTATATATATTACATATATATGTACATATATATATATTACATTTATGTATGTATCCATGTATGTATGTATGTATGTTTGTGTGTGATTATGCATGTATAAACTTATATACATACACATACATGCTCACACACATATATAACTACCTCTCCTAAAATAGTCTCAAAATTTCGAGAATGGACTTCGTGTATGGTGGTTGTCTATTCCTTATGCATAGTTTGACCACCTCCTGTACCTACACCTTAGAACCATCATAGCATCTGATGTGGCTTTTTAAACCAGACAATGTACTGAAAAGACACCCACTTCGATTGCACATCCGATTTGGACCACCAAGAGCTGCAGATATGTTCTGATATTTATAGATCATAAAATGTCTTTTGAGTTCGTTAGATTTGCAAACCTTCTGAAATGCATTGCATTCAAATGTGTGCACAGATATATAGGCAGAGTAATTGCTGGAGGTCCGTTTTCCATGGGTTCGCAAATGAGATTTGAGCCCAGCAAAACAAAGGCATGGTCTGTTACAAACTGTACAAACAAAAAGGTCATAGACATTCACCTTCTCAATCGTAACATTCTTTAGATCTGTTTTGAGTCTTACATGCGTTATCCTGGCCTCTTCGAACGATTTCACTCCACAATGTTGTTCGCCATCCGAAGCAAGGGTTTCTATGTTTTCTAGATCCATTCCAATTAACTTCATAGTAGTCCTTATACCGTCCTTAAAAAAAACATCTTTTAGGTTTATGCCGATAGCGTTTCTCTTCTGCTAGTTCACCATAAAACAACTGTTTGGGCATGTGTTCATCCGCCACCTATATGTATATATATATATATATATATATATAT
>NC_068992.1:18977424-18982847 GCF_001194135.2 Octopus bimaculoides
TATATACATATATATATATATGTATGTGTATGAATATGCATATATATACTTACATATATACATACACACACACACACACGTATATATACATGTGTGTGTATGCGTGTTTATGTATATGAATGTGTGTGTCTGTGTGTGTGTATAGTTGCATACATATATGGATTGGAATGTAAGATATGTAACTTAGGTTATTTCTTTGTGTTTTTCAAGCTTCTGTATTGTTCTTCGTCCTTTTAATTGTTACTTTTAATATCAATTACGTTTGATATCCATAAAACTAAATGAATGCCGGATCGTTATATTACTTGAACTTTATATTTCTTTTGTATGTTTTCTCAGTATATCTGTAAAATATTCTGTAGCATATTTTTGTTACTGCTTCACATTTTGCATGCTAAATATAGAAATTTGCTGTAATACTTCATTTTGGTAGCATTAACATCTTACATTTTGAGCAACTATCAAAACTTGCTTTGATAGGGAATACAGATATTGTGTGTGATATATTTCTAATTTCGATTTACCATTTCTTTTGTCATTTCTATCAGTTTCAATTCTTTTAGACAGCGCTATTTCAGAAATAAACAACGAGGGGAGAGCAGAGGGAGAGAGAAGTGAAAGGAAATTAACTTCGTCTATCATGACATTTTCCAACGATTAATTCCTGTGACTTGATCCATGAAAAAAACGACAGAAACCTCAACGAAATGGATCCAAGTATTGCAGAAAAGAAGCAAAGGTAAATGGAAAAATATACAGAAGTATTTGTTTTATTACTCGGTAAAATGAGAATCTTTCTGACTGCAGGTTAAAAGTAATGACATATTTTCTGTTTGGAATGATGAGTTTTAAACGCGCAAGTTTTAACTGCAGTAGATGAGTGGACATGTGAGATATCTCAAATGCAAAATAGGTAATAAAACCACGCAGTTGTGCCCAACTTTGATATACGTTGTTCACTATGGAGATATATCAAATGGACAAATAGGAAGTTATTTTTGCGCATCTCACAAAATAATATTTCTGTTTACAAAATCTCACTTCCTAGCACGGTAGATCGGTACTGGTGTGAACTGAAAGAGAATGTGTGGCTACATGTCATCGTGGATCGCCTTTGCTGTCTCTTTATAAGTTCATTACGTTTCAGTTAAGACTAACTGTCTTTTTATGTTATCCTTTCACGCAAAGGCGGCGAACAGGCAGAATTGTTAGTACGCCGGGAAAAATGCTTAGCGGCGTTTCGTCTGTCTTTGCGTTCTGAATGAAAATTCCGCCGAAGTCTATTTTTCCTTTCGTGCTTTTGAGGTCGGTAAAATGAGTACTATTTCAAAACTGGGGTTGATGTAATCACCTAGCCCCTGCCCTCGGAATTGCTAGTTTCGTTGCCAAAATTTGAAAATTATATTATCATTTCCTGTAATTTCTAGGGTAATTCTTGTGTTTCTTCATAATGTTTTTTTTTCATTTTGCCTTCTGAATTTATGTATGTATGCCTTAATGTAAGAGAAACTGAATATACTAAAACAAAAACACAAGATCTTTCATAGATAAACATCTTAACTAAAGCACAGCTTTCTGAAACTGAAAGGTGAACACAACACCAGTAACTCTAATCGCTACAAATAGCAGTTCTGCTACATCTTCGACAAATCATTTTAAACATGGATAGTCTCACAGAAGAATATAATCCAACATTCCTACATTCAATATGATTTTTCTTGAAGGTGGAATTACCAAGCGGCGAGCTGCCAGAATCGTTGGCACGACAGGCAAAATGCTTAGTGGCATTTCGTCCGTCATTATGATCTGAGTTCAAATTCCGCCGAAGTCTCTTTTCATTTTCAATCTTTGGAGTCAATAGAACAAGTACAGTTGGGCACTGGGCTGGATGTCATCTATATAACTTTGCCTCCAAAATTTGAAACCAATATTACCTATGTTCAATAAGAAGTGAGTTCAGTATTAAAGAACAAAACTACGTTTCTTAACCTACAATCACTCTTCTTTCTTATTCTATGTCCTACCCCAAATCTGATAAATAATTATTTATCAAATGATTACATACCAGAACAACAAACGTTCATTATGTCCTCCTAAACCATGTTGGCAATCACATGTCCAGTTAGAGCATTAGAAATGCATTGATCTTCTAGAGAGATTGTAGTGTTTATACGCGTGTGTCTCCTTCAAAGATGAATTCTTTAAAGCGACATTTTCTATTCGTAATCCGTGGCCTGGGGATTGATTTAAGTATTAATCATAACTCCAATAAGCGCTGAGCAGGCAGTATCGCTTCCACGTCGAACAAAATGGTTAGCAGCAATTTGTCTGCCTTTGCCTTCCGCGTTCAAATTCCACCCAGGTCGACCTTGCCTTTCGTGGTCGATAAAATAAATACCAGTCAAATACTGAGGTCGATTTAATCGATTTCTACCTACCTTCAGAAACTTGTGTGTGTGTGTGTGTGTGTGTGTGTGTGTGTATTGTGTGTGTGTGTGTGTGTGTGTGAGAGAGAGAGAGAGAGGGAGAGAAAGAGAGAGAGAGACAGACAGACAGACAGACAGACAGACAGACTGACAGAGAGGCAATGAAGATTCAAAAGATTTAGTTCCATAATTTTAAAATGTTCATAAACGCACTTGTTTGTCATACAATATATTTCTGGAAATGTCCAAGTTCTGTCTGAAATTCAGACTACAAATTCGGAAACATAAACATACACTTGGTTTTTGTTAACTGTTCATTTAATAAAAGCATTTTCAACAATTAAAGATCAAGCTACATTGGATTTACATAAATTTAGACTATGTTATCTTTAATGACTTCTCTGAGTAGTATTTTAAAAGCGAAAGAATAAAATTGTTGCATATTATGTTAGTTGCTTTCAAATATCCAACGGATACTTCATATACTATACACAAGGCTATAAAAATGTTCCAATATTTCCGTGTGTACAGTTTAATTTCTCGGTTTTTCTTTTGCTACAGAGAAATAAGGTTATTCAGTGTATTCTATATGGTAAGGGTTATAACTATTTTCTTCAGGTGTTGCTGTTTGAAGAATCAGAACATTTCTCAACTGTAGAAATAGCAACAGGAACGCAATGACATTTACTGCGAGCTTCTTATCTTTAATCTAAAATTTCTATCTCTTTAACGAATAAATGTGGTATCGCAAATAACAGACGTAGCCAAAAGAATGCAGTAATAAGTACTAGAACTAGTAACAGTAAAGAGATTTATAGATAGGTGCCTGTGGATATTAAACTGTCCCTTGAACCGAAAGATGTGATAATCAAATGTTCTTTCAAGTCACACTTAACTCGTTTAAGAGAAAAATACACATTAAAAATCCTATCCTCCGATATGCAAAAGAACGGATTCATGTTGGCAAGCATTACTATTATGATGTTACTTCGTTGACCGGTCATAGTTACGACTGACACTAGTTGATTTCACTTGTACATGAGAAGTCTATGGGAGTTTTATTTGAAGAGGAAAGTGCTAACTAATTATAATGGAAACAGATTTCATGCTATATTTTATAGATAATAACGTTGGGTATTAAGTAACAACAAAAACAACATCAGTTATTGTTCACAGTGGAAATAGAGTAAGATGTGAGAAGAAGTTAGAATTCTTGTTTTGATAAAGCAATATGAGACTTTTTGACATGGCTCTCTGACAATATCAGAAATATATTTTCGTACAGAAATTGTGTGTATATATATGCATGTGTGTATACACACACAATCTAACACACTTGTTATGTGAAACAGATGCAGTATTAGATTAAAATAATGATCTGCATGTCCTACCCAACATCACGGAAAGCAAAATAAGGAGCGGTATTCACCCAAGGTTATTTTTTATGGAAGTACTGTGTTTAATACCAAAAAGAATATATCAGTATCGTCCCAATAATCTTACACCAGCAGTAGTATAAATGTTACATATTCATTTCTACTTTTTAGTGCATATACCCACAATATATATCCACATGCAACTGCATGCCAAGCACCGGATACTCATTGATATAATATCAGGCTGAGTAAAAAAAATAAGCAACGTTTTGAAACATGAAATTCATCACAATATATTTCAACAATCCGCAAATTTTATTCATTAAAGTGAGTACCATTATAATAAACACATTTTACACAAAGAGTTACAAGTTTGCTTATTCCGGTAACATAAAAATCTGGAGTTCTGGAGCTGATCAACTCTTTGAACGCATTTTTCAGCATCGGCTTCATATTTGAACACTTCCTCTCGCAGGAAACCATCAAGGTGCTTGAAAAAGTGGTAATCGGTGGGACAGAGGTCTAGGGAAGAAGATGGATGAGAAAGAACTTCATAGCCAAGTTCCCTCAACTTCTGGAGCGTCATTAGCAAACCATGTGGTCAAGAATTGTCATGAAGAATGACTGGCCCTCTTCTGCCGACCAGTCTGGGTTGGAGGAGGAGTAGCAGTTTTAAGTTCATTGTGGCAATTTCATGGCAATAACTTTCTGCAGTAACGGTTTGTCCTGGTTGTAAGAAGTTATAGTGGATCAGTCCAGTGGTACACCACAAAACAGTCACATAACCTACTTGTTGAAGAGCTCAGGTTTAGGAAAGTTTTTCGATGCTTCATATTGGTCCGACCACTGCGAAGAACATTTTTTATTATTGTAGAGAATCCACTTTTCATCAAAGTTACCATACGGTCCATAAATATATCGGTCTGGTTATGGAGAAGAAGCGACGAGCAAGTTTCATATTTGCACATTTTCTAATTTTCATTCAAATCATGTGGTAACCATTTGTCGAGCATTTTTTTATTTTCCGATCGCATGCAAATGGTCGTAGGCAGTTTTCTGGCTAACTTGCAATTCTTACGCCATTTCGCGAGTGGGTTTACATGGAACTTTCTCAATGAAGATTTTTAAATGACTGTCATCGATGACAGATACGGCGTCCACTACGCTCGCGAACTTCAAGGCTCATGTCGCCAATGCGAAATCGTTTAAATCATTTTCGGGCTGACCCCTCACTTGTTATTTCTTCACTAAACGTGTCGCTGATATTGCGAGCGGTTTCAGCTGCTTTACATGCTTTTTTGAAGAGGAATAGCAAAATTGCTCAAATATTGCGCTTTGACAGTTCCATTTCAGATGATCGTATTAACGGTACAAAAATATCAATATTAATTCTTTGATACGTTTGAGCAAGTCTATGTTTGTATTATCATACAATTGCAAAAGAGTGTTTAAAAAAGTATCCAAAATTCTCCAAAAATCCTGTACAAATTCTTCATGGTTCAAAACGTTGCTTACTTTTTACTCAACTTGATAGATATGTTATAATATAATATATTATAATATACGGATGTGTGTACGTGCACGTTTTCCATATTATTCATATAATACATTCATATAATAC
>NC_068992.1:18982891-18987172 GCF_001194135.2 Octopus bimaculoides
TATATATATATATATATGAAATTTTGAATTCAGTTCACGCACCCTCAGCACTACCTTTGTGGATCACGACGGGTTCGCGGATCACGGACCGGAAACCACTGATGTAATAATATATGATAGGAAATAGGCACGTACGTATTCAAATACCATCTGTGTTAACACTACTATTACCACAACGACAGCGGGAACAACAGCAAGTATAACATTAAGAAGATTGAGAAGAAAAACGGACACGAGTATATTCCTTATTATTTCCCATCAGTCCGTAAGGTAGAAGAGAGGGAGGGGAGATTTCTTTTTATAATGATATTTAAATTGCATTTTTTTTTTAGTTACAAGAAATAAAATTGCTATAAATCAATAGGATAATCGATTTAGAATAACTACTTACCGCTTCCCACATCTAATTTGTCTGTAAAAACTCACACACACACACTCCTTTTCTCTCTCGTGCATATACATACACAAGTACTGTGAGGGGAAGAAAAGATTTTTTTTCTATATAGAAGCACAAAAAATCATGCATAGATACTTATAAACTCAGGTACTTGCCTATACATACATATATACATGCATAAATACACACACACGCATATATATATATATATACATATAAAAAAGACATACATACATACATACATACATACATACATATACATATGTATAAATTTGTGGGTGTTTATATTCGTAGAGGAAGAAATATATTTATCTATATGAATATATTGTCTGTATATATATATATATATATATATATATATATATATATATATATATATATATATATATATATATATATATATATATATATATATGCATATATATATATATATATATCTATATATATATACATATATATATACACATTCACACATATATCTAAATGTATATACATATACATGCACACAACTCATACACAAATATATCTATATGCGGATATGCTGTTCCGTTGAGGTGTGTAATTACCAAAATTACAGATTTGTGTGTGTGTGTGTGTCTCAGTATATGTATCTGAGAGTTTATGAGCTTTTGCTTATGATTGTGTATGTTTGTATATGTGTTTCTTATGTTTTTTTTGTTTTTGTTTTTTTGACTCTGAGAAAAACATGACACACCATTATCTACCGCCAAGGCAACGAAATAGCCCTATGAATTCAACTTGCTAAAAACGGAAATTTCGATTACAATATAATTCTAATTTCAAAGGTTTCCTAAGATACCAAATAAAATCTATTATCCTCGAAGCATCCTTCTACCACATGGGAAAGAAAAAATCTCGAGTAGAGTTCTATGGAGATGGAGATGAGGATGATGATGATAATAATAATAACGATATCAATAGTAAACATCATCATCATTATCATTATTATTTATTATTATTATTATTATTATTATTATTATTATTATTATTATTATTATTATTATTATTATTATTATTATTATTATTATTATTATTATTATTATTATATTGCAATTCTGTGTCTACTCTTGAAGTTGGTTTATAAAAGAATATTTTCAAAGACTTAACAGAAGATATAAATCATGTATTTTTTTTTTTTATTCATATGTACGTCACAAGCTCAAATTATAACTTTCCACTACTTGATGAATGTAAACATCCCATTCTAGAAATTTCGATGAAAAATGTGTATTCATTTAGCTAACCATACAATACAATGAATATACACATTTTCGACCAAAAAAAGTTTGTTCATTTTATATTGAAAGGGCAATATTCTACCGAATATATAATTTTGTGCAAGTTGAATGGGCTTGTAAGCGAACGTTAGTAATATCAATTGCAAGTACATATTTAATACGTAGCCATTGAAGGTATTCGTTGGGATTGGAGGGTTTTCAAGACGTCACTGTACTTTATGTAAATACGAATGGTAATCAAACTATACTTTACTTGTCTATGAAAGATGGTGGATTGCAGAATCACTACTATATAAGAGAAATGTAAAACTGCGGAGCTTGTTACAGACCTTCATTTGGTGTGTTCAAATTCTGTTGGAGTTGATTTGCATTTAATCATGCCGGATTAAAGTATAAACTACCAGGCTAATACTGAAATCGATATTAATAAAAAGAGGGAGTGAATTTGTTACCATATAGTTGGAGATTTCGTTTAGGTCTTTGTGCCTGTTTTTGTTGACACTGAACTTTGATTTCTGCAGAAGTGAAATTGAGAAGAACTACGGGCATAAAATACCTTTCCAGTAATGTGAAGTCCTTAGGTGGAGGAGACCTGAGGAGTGGCAAGCTAATATAGGGATACACAGATAATATGGAAATATGGGCACCAAAATATGTTTGCAGGAGACTGTACATGCTTTTCCAATTCAGAGGAGAAATTCATACGTGTTTCAGCAGTAGATAAGAAAGCTATAAAATATATCATGAAGATGGACAAGTGTCTCTCATGATGAATTTCTGTCCTTATTTGATATGTCCATATTTTTTGTGGATACGTTTTAAATATATATTGTATATAACAGCCTATCTAACCTCAACTCATCTTACCTAAGGATATCGACGTAGAATGCATTTGCTCTTTGATTGATACAAATTACAGATCGATACGTAGTATCGGTAAGAATTGAAGCGATTGAAGTGTATTCTATCTTGATAAAGTATACTCATTCTTTCGTAAGACGCTTTCATAGGCAATATAGCTGTGTGATTATAGAACGTGTGGACCATCAGCATTTGCATATTGTTATAGGGTTTAGATGATGTATTTGCATAGACGATGAGGGAAAAGGAATATCAACATTCTCTGCATTAGAATGGATGCTTCTGTGTGTGTAGCATATTTTTGTAAGTCTCTATATGAATATGTTTTTCTGTGTGTGTGTGTGTGTGTGTGTGTGTGTGTGTGTGTGTGTGTGTGTGTGTGTGGTATGGTTACATGTAGTATAACTATGCAGTTAATGTACAGAAATAAGACTAAGTAAGTCAACCGTAGTGCAAATACAGCAGGAGTGAACTGATGGCGTTTGGAAAGATCCCATTTAACATGTGTAGCAAAAATGAAAGTGTCCAGCAATAGATTTCAAATCTGAATAATTTAGCAATTGATTTGTCGTTCGAGACACGGACGAAGTGTATGCTAGTAACATAAGAAACAATCTTTGTAGCACTCAAGATCTGTTGCATTGCTTCATTCGTTAGTCATTTGGGAAATGAAAATTAGTGGAGCCTCAGCATGGTCTTCGATAGAAATATGTGACAAGCCTTTGAATTAAGCTCGGGATACTAACATGGATAGAGACTGGCCAAGGACTATCGCAGAGGCGATATAGTACCTTTCTTAAAGACAAGCAGTTGCTTATTAACACAAACTGAATTACAACAAGCTAGATCTGAAGTGCTTAGGTGGTTGGCCAAACTGCTATTTATAAATAGGAAAATAGGCATATTAAATAAAGTAGTTCTCAATACACCGTAAATAACAAAGAACCATGAAGTAACGAATAATATTAATCGATAAATATGAAACAATATTCAGAACCGTGCTTCATTTTGAACGTATGAACAACACTATAACACTTCTTTGATAATTTGTGAAAATAAGGACTTCGATATGATATGGGTAGAAACCATTATATAGAAATATAAAAATTAGAGGATTTTAAAATGTGATAACCTGCTTGCTAAACCCTTTAAGCTTATTATTCTGGTTATTGCTATTACCAATATTCACCTTTTATTGCATTCTTCAGCAGTTGTAAGAGAGTCAGAAATCTATATGTGTTAAGTAATTATAAATTATAGGAAAGCATTTACAAAGAATTGCAATTTTACTGCATTTTTATTTCTCTTATAACACATTGTGTTGTTGAGACTTTCGTTTATATTCTTATCTTAGTGAAATGACGCCTATGAAATATATTCCCGTTCTTCAAATTTGAATACAAGCATGGTCTTGACCGGTAATTACCGCTCTGTCTTCGTTCACATCAAATAGAATTCGCAGCATCAGAGGTAGTCTCAGCATACATATTGCAGAGTATGCGTTAAGATAAAAGAGAAGTTCCGCATATAGCCATGATTAAATAACGAGCAATACGTTGAGAAAAGCAATTAATAACACCGTCTAATTGAGGGAAGTAAATTAAGTTGATTATATCTAAGTATCTATAATTATGGTGTTCACCAGTGATATGTTAGTGATACCAGCACTGCTGAACGATATAATTACGGACAGCAGTTCAGGCCGAAATTTATTCGGTAATATCTTTGTGGAAACGTCTCTACATAATAACATTAATGTATACA
>NC_068992.1:18987231-18991335 GCF_001194135.2 Octopus bimaculoides
TATATATATATATATATATATATATATATATATGTATATATGTATATATATTTGTGCGTGTGTGTGCATATACATATACATGTCTGTATATATATGTATATATATATATATGTATGTTATGTTTGTGTGTGTGTGTATGTGTGTGTAGGTGTGTGTGTGTGGGTGGGTGGGTGTGTATATGTACGGACAAAACTTGCTTTGAAGAACCATCTCACTTTTAAAAGAATATTGAAGAAGTGACCCACACTAGCTAGAACATTCCCACACATTTTCAAAGCACCTTTCATATATTGGTCTATAGACAAATTGTTTAATTTTATTCTTCTTCTGATAAACTGTATGTTGTTCCGACCGTCAATATGAAGTGTAATTCATATTAATTCATTTAACTAAGTGAACGTTCAACTTTCATATAGATTTACACAACCGAAAGCAGCCTAAGAATATACCTGGTACTTAATTATCGATTTCAAAGAATAACTCTCAAATTACCATAACGGGATTTGAAATTAGGAAAGTAATTTAATTTGAATAATACATTCTGTTCCACAATTCTTTCTGTCAGAGCATCATGTACTTGATATATATTTCTCCCGTTGATGAATAGCTAAAAGTAACAACGTCTCAAAATTTATAGCATAACATACTAAAATGCTTTCAGCTGGGAATTTTCTACTGCCTACGGAATTGCATTCGTAATTCTACTTCCCAACCTAACTAGACACTATGGATGAAGTCAGCACTTAAATAATCTCTATTTAGGTTCCGTATATCCAAATATCTGTTCTAAATAATCTGCTTCAAATGATATTGTTAAATGTTGATAATTATAGAATTGGTCTTGTTCCACATGACCAGAAAATTATAATGAAGGTGGAACTTGATGCAAGTTCATGAAATAGAAGCAAGTACATTATCTAAAATTTCCTTAATGAAATCAGAGAAATGAATTATCAGGTCAATCAGAGAAGGATTTGATCTCAATATAATTAGAAGGAAACCTACGTTCTGAAGACTCTTGCCAAAACTTTGTATTCACATCCAGCGACGGCTTGGAAACGACACAGATACATGACTGGAAGTTGCTAGTTCTCTCAATATAAAACGGGTGGAAATCAAAATTTATATCCGTGGTAATATGAAACATTCTTTCGGTTAATCACTAAACATAGAGACACCATAACTTAGTTGAATGTAAATGCGGAAATATGAACTTGCATAATCTGAAAGCAAAACTTGTTTAGCGAAAGATTTTCTTTATTTATTTATCTAGAGAGTGAAAAAGAATTCAGTCTCATGTACCAATTTAAATAGATCACCACTTCTTTTTGCAAAATTTAAAATTTTTAAATCTGTCCCTAGTCAAATTCCATTCTATAGAAGAGAATGTAGGGAATTGTCTCGACGCTAAAACATTAAAAAAAAAATGGCGAAACTATTGGAATAAAGACAAAAGTCGATATTTGAGTTAATAAATCCCTCTACAAGTAAAATTCATAATAAATTTACTGCTATCAATAGTTTCCTTTGCATAAAGATTATGATTTACGTACCTTTACCGACCTTCATATTTGTAAATCAGAAAATCATGGACAGAAAAGGAAGATCTCTGAAACCATGATTCCGCTAGATCTGAAGATATTTCGGGGAAATCATTCAGAAATTCTAATCATCTGATGATTGACACAATATTTGTTCGATCATCATCATCATTATCGATGAATTAAGTACCAGTTGAACACTGGGATCGATGTAATCGACACACCCCTTCCCTCAAAATGGCTACCCTTGTGACAAAATTTGAAACCAACATTATTATTATTATTATTATTATTATTATTATTATTATTGTTGTTGTTGTTGTTGTTGTTGTTGTTGCTGTTGTTGTTGTTGTTATTGTTATTATTATTAAGACGATAAACAATAAATAAGGAGAAATCAAGAAGAGTGGCTTGAGACCGGATATCGTACTCCGTTCATATTTTGATTGAACTCACAGTGCCGTTTGAAAGTAGAATAGAAAAAGCACTCGCGTTCAAGACCGAAATACGGCGACAACTTGGGTGAGGCAAAAAACTCCCGAGTTCAGGTTCACGCCATAGAAGTTTGGAGCCAGAGGTTTTGTGGGCAAATCTGCCTACGATCTAATGGAACAACTTTCAGTCTCCGAGAAAAAAAGATCCAAAACTCTAAAGGCAATGTCAGAGGCAGCGGACAGATGATTCAACTGAAACTGGTCGCGGAGGATTAAAAACGACCTTCATATTGTTTGAAGGCAAATATACTTGCATTTTTACGCTAAGGGAAATAACTCTGTGGTCGAAACAACCTGAATATGACTACTTATTTCTCTTCTTCGTAGGTTTTCTATTTCTTTAGTAATATAGCACTTAACGGTTTCCTTTGATCCTCCTGCTCGACCAATTCTCTTCCGCTTTTATTGACTGTAATTACTTCTTTTTCTCTCTCTTCATCTCTCATTAGCTCTTTTCCTTTTCTTTCCTTATTAGACAAAAGCAAATTTAAAACAATTTCCATAAGGAACGTCCGTGTTTTAGTTCAAGAACAAAACATATCGCAATTTTGACAGCTGCCCACCGAAATGTAAATATTCTATGTAAAGCAAGTACTTTTCATAGTTTGCGCTTTGCCTTGTTATAGCATTTAAGCTTATTCAATCTTTTCTTCTTCTTCTTTTCTCTCCTTCATTCTTTAACTTTTTCTGTTTCTCTTTCGCACTCATTGTTTGTCTGTATGTACAGAGACGCGCGCACACACGCACACACACACGCACACATACATATATGTGTGTATGTGCGTGTCTACGAACTTACAAACGTATATAGAAATATAATTGTATAAACACATATAGGCTCACAGACAGGTATGCAATTATACACACACACACACACACACACACACACACACATAACTCCCTCACACACGCTCACATACACACACAGACTCTCTCTCTCTCTCTCTCTCTCTCTCACACACACACACACATACACTTTAAATAATATTTACGTTTCCGCTTATGTATTAATATTTAGTTATTTACGTAACATATTAATATTATTTTCTACTCTAAGCAAAGGCCCGAAATTTGAGGGGAGGGGGCCAGTCGATTAGATCTACCTCATTACACAACTGCTACTTAATTTATGGAATCCGAAAGGATAAGTCGACCACGGCGGAATTTGAACTCAGAACGTAAAGATGACGAAATACCTCTAAGCATTTCGCACGGTGTGCTAATATTTCCGCCAGTTCGCCGCCTTTAAATATAATATATTCTTTTCTACTCTCGGCACAAGGCCCGAAAGTTTTGGGTAGGGGGCCAGTCGATTAGATCGACCTCAGTACACTACTGGTACTTGATTTATCGACTCTGAAAGGAGAAAGGCAAAGTCGACCTCGGCGGAATTTTGTAACAAATTAATATAAAAATAACTATTTAAAAGCGTATTTTATTTATAATATAATTCCATGAACACTTAGTAAACATTCTGATATTTCGGGAACAAACAAATGTTTTGGATCTTATAAAGAGTGCAGAATAGACTTTATCTTTTATTTTTACTAATTCGTATTGGTTAACATTTGAAACAGGTTCTGGGAAATACTGAATGAGGTCATTTCTCATCAGTGGAAACAGCTAGCATTTCTTCTTTCCTACGTGAGGAGAGGAAATTTGGAAAAGAAAATTATACATTTAGACGTAACCAATACAGATACAGGATGACTAATGTGAAGAACGTTCGGATTTTCAAAAGAATCTTTTTCTCGAATTATTTTTCTGTTCCAGTGATTTCAGAGGCAAGTTGAAAGTGTGAGAAAATATGCACTAATTAATTTGAAATATGACAATGAAAATAATTAATTTAAAGAATTCGGAAAATATGCAAACACCTGGTGGATTTATGCAATTCTTTTGAAGTGATAATTTTACGCTAAGAGATCTCTTTTATGAACCATCAACACATTATAGCTCTATTTCAACAACCAAATAGAATTTCAATTTATATAATCATGCGTGTGAATCTACATCTATGCATTCATACATTTATATATATATATATACATACTTATGTGTATATATAT
>NC_068992.1:18991508-18996570 GCF_001194135.2 Octopus bimaculoides
TATATATATATATATATATATTTATGTATATACATACATATATAGGTATGTGTATGTATTTATGATCATGCAAGCATACACACTCGTATTATTATGCGGTTAATATATGCACATAGGTTCGAGTTTTAGACCTGCTTCTGCTGATAATTATGCTTCCTTTCAACACACAAATGTTATTATACACTTACATACCCGTGTACAACACATGTGCATGACATCATATCATATATCTAATAATATACATACATACATACATACGTATATATATATATATGTGTGTGTGTGTGTGCGTGTGTGTGTCTGTGTGTGTGTGTGTGTTTTGTGTTCCATTATATGTAGGATTAACAGAAGAAAACAAAAGTAACTTTCACTTATTCATTTGCAATATTAAGAGGTGCTTAAGATATAATAATATCGATGCCGCATTCCTTAACACCAGGTTTCCCTAAAAGCATTCAGCCATTAGCTAAAGGTTTCCATTTAGATAATGCTCTTGAAGCCTTTAATTTTTTTACAATCATTTCGAAACCATCAAGCTATATATTCTCTTTGACAGATGAAATATGTATCGCCTTCATATATGATATAATCCATCCCTTAAAATTTTGTTTAACCCTGAGCCAATATAACTATTTTGTATCATCTGTCATTCATCTTCAATATTCAGAAATTCAATATGTATTTCTCTATTTGCATTTAAAATCCAAAATATTCTGCATATTGTTTGCTCGAGATAAGGTGCTATTTCTTTGTCTATATTCTTCAATAATGGTGCTATAAACCCATGAGAGATTCGTTGGCGGTCTTAAAGACACTATCACATGAGTCATAGCTCGCAGCTTTGACCAGTTGATCCCTATTCAAAATGGATATTTGAATCTCTTACAGGAGGTGCTGACTATTGCATATCGTTCTTAACACTAGTCAAACCCCTGCTAGTGACATTTATATAGCTGTTCAGTCATTTTGTCATTGGTAAACGAAATGCAAATGCGGAGAGTAACAGTAAGAAATAGAAACAGAGGACAGGCACAGATGTATCAGCTTAGAAAATGTTTATGAAGTTGTGTAAAATTTTGTCTGTTTAAAGAAGACACCTTAATACTCAAACAAATTTTTCGCCAAATATACTTGGTCATCATCAGATAAGGAACATATCGCAAGCAAGTAGATTATATTTTGATAAAGAGGAATGGTAAAAACTTCCTTGTTAGATTTTAGAACATACTGATTTACATATCCTGGAAGTGACTATAAGTTTGTAATAGAAATAATTCAGTTACAGCTATCCAAAGCTAAAAGGGTGAACTTAAAAGTTTGTGTATAGACATTTTGGATGATGTTAGAAATAAATATGAATTTATAATTGAATATTGGAATATATTTGTACAGCTTGGAGCTATAGATGAAGGAGCCATCGATGGTGCGTGGGAAGAAGGGAAGAAGGAAAGAAAGAATATAACTGTGTTGTGGGCAGAAAATGTGAATAAAAAGGAAAATGGATTTCACTTGAAATGTGTAGTACAAAAAGAACAACGGCAAATTGTTGAATTTTCCAGAGGGAATGAGAAAGACTTTCAAGTTTAAATGGTTAAATATTTTAGCCACACAGAAAATAAAGAGGT
Organism: Octopus bimaculoides; assembly: GCF_001194135.2. Lineage (NCBI taxonomy): Eukaryota > Metazoa > Mollusca > Cephalopoda > Octopoda > Octopodidae > Octopus > Octopus bimaculoides. The sequence goes on from NC_068992.1 coordinate 18,993,134, forward strand.
GAAAAGGTGTTCATGAAAATATACAGAACATTGGTTAGAAATGAATGCCGAAGAAGTAAGAATCACCAAAGTTTATGGAATAATAAATAAGATTACAGATGCAGTAATGATATATAACAAGGTGTCTGTGTTGAGTACTAGTAAAAAGTTAATCTCAACTATAAAGACGGAAGAACATGTTAGTTCGTTCACATGTAGTTTACAGGGAAAGTACTTTGGAAATTTCTAAGTCTAAAAGGAGCTAGAAATATCAAGAGCCATTGAACAATGTAAACACGAAAGGCTTCGCTGACTTGCTAACAACAGATAATGACATAAGTGTAGAAGCATTATTGGAGCTCTTTCGTAATATATGGAACATTTAAAAGATATTTGGAGATTAGATCCTCGGTGTAAAGACTAGGGTACATAAACAAGGGATCTAAAACATTGTCATTATTGAAAGGAAATAAAAATAGATGGCAGAGGTTAAGGAGGGATCCAAGACAATGTAGTTATTGGAAGGAAACACGAATAGGTAACATAGTATTGAAAGTCATCAGTGTAGTACGTCTAAATAGGATTCGGATTGCAGTGGAAGGTCTACGGACTGCTAAAGCAATTTACTGGTGATCACGATGCTGTAGAAACCCGATATTTATATTCACGCATATTATTCTACAATATGTCGGATTTTGACACCCATTTAATTAGCTTATTTGGATTTGCATAATGCCTTTGATACTATATATTTGATTGCACCTTGGAAGGTACCTTACTACAATGACTCGCAGGAAAATTATAACAATCTATGCAATACACATGGGAACTAAACGTCAAGTAAACGTAGATGGTCAGCGCTAAAATGAATTTAAAATCAAGAATGGTTTGTTGGAAAGATGTCCTTTATATCTCCCTTTCCTTGCTGTTAAAAAAATAATTACTCAGGAAAATTCATAGGGTGGAGCAAAAGAATTGGGTGGATATATCGAAAGTATTTGGCGGGTTTGTATTAAAACTGATGAGGAATCTGTTTGCTATTGGTGTTTACTTTTTTCATTTTATTCCTTCTCTCTGTATTTCTTACCATTTTTCTCTATCACATGACTTTGTAAATGAACACTCTGGTGTCTCTGTTTTAGTGGCCTACCAATGTATACAGTGAGTTTCTCTGCCCTACGTGTCGGGGAGACATGCGACAAGAAATGGAGACAGAATTGAAAGACGAATGATAATAATAATATTAGAGTTTTAGCATGCACAAAAAGCTGCTCTATTAAGGACAGAAGGGAATTTGAGGATGGTAACTAGGTGTTAAGTATCTTACACAATATTTAATATCTAGGTACCAATTCTTATAATTCGTGGACTTTGCCTTTCATCCTATCGTGGTCGATAAATTAAGTACCGGTGAAACACTGGGGTCGATGTAATCGACTACTACGCACCCCGCAAATCTCAGGCCTTGTGCCTTTAGACGAAAAGATTATTATTATTATATGAAAATTCACAGCTTATTTTGCTGGACATGATGGAAAGTGACAACTGTCCACAGCCAGCAGTGTAAGGTGACGCTTGTTAACTGATCATGCTTCAAGAACCCTGCGAAGAATTCTTGTAGTCCCAAACAATGTTGCTTTTTGTAGGTGTTCTACCTTCGCGCTTGCACCAATATTTTTCAGCTATGTTGGTAGTTGAATGACGATACTTCCAAGTGCACCAATTACTACTGTTATCACGGCTAGTCTCTTCATTGACCACAACCATCATATCTTCCACTTCAAATCGTCATAGTTATTTATTTTTTTCTCCTTTTTTCGCATTGATCCTGTTTTCACCGAGGCATGCATTGTCTTTCTTTTTTTTCCACCACAACAATATCCGGTTTCCGATGTCTGGTCGGCTGGTTTCATTTTCGGTAACTCCTTCTGGAGTTTGTACATACTACCTCTTTGCACTTTGTAGGCCGTGATTTCCACAGAGCTCCCAATGGATTAATCTTGCCACATTGTCATAGCATCTTTTGTATTTGCGTTGTGTCAATTTAGGGCAATTGCTAACGATGTGCCATACTATTTCACTCCTCTCCCCACACATTCTTGTTATTATTATTATTATTATTATTATTGTTATTATTATTATTAATAATAATAATAGTAATAATAATAATAATAATAATAATAATAATAATAATAATAATAATAATAATAATAATAATAATAATAATAATAATAATAATGATGATATCCATGTTAATGAATGTTCTATTATTTATTAGTTGTAATATTTCCGAAGTTTTCTTGATAAATGCAGTGAGAAATCAAATTAGGTTGAGATTGTTAGAGTATTATTAATGGAGGTAGTTAGGAGCCATAGATTTATCGAATAGTTAAAAGACAGAGACCACAGAAAAGGTAAAAAAAAAAGAATTAAAAAAAAACAAGGGTGAGAGAGAGAGGGACAGAAAGGAAGAAAAGGAGAGCCTGAACGAATGAATGAAACATTAAGAAATGGCGACGTTGTCATTTATTTGTTTATTTATTTTTTGTATTTTTGTATTTTCACCGAATTTTCTTTTCCGCTTACATTGATTTCTATATTTTGTTTTATGATATATATTCATTTATTTTATTCGTTTCCTTTACACTTCACTGGGAATCAACCAAAATTTAGTCAGTTGCACAGCATTATATCAGAAACAGCTGTTTACTGATTGATGATCAGCAATACACACATACATAAATATATGTACACAAACACACACACACACACACGCACACATATGCACACACACGCACACATATGCACACACACACCTGTGTATGTATGTACATGTATATGCGTTTCTGTGTATGTATGCGTTTCTGTATATATATATATATATATATATATATATATATATATATATATATATATACACTCACACACACACATGTATGTATATATATATATATATATATATATATATATATGTGTGTGTGTGTGTGTGTGTGTGTGTGTGTATGTGTGTGTGTATGTGTATGTGTGTGTCTTTGTGTGTGGGGGTGTGTATGTATAATTGTAAGTGTACCTATACATGCGCATGAATTTGCATGTGTGCATATGCTTATCTAAGCGTAGAGGGAAAATGGCGTATGAGAATGGATATCGTTCTGAAGGTAAACGTATGTTAATAAAAAGTGTGCTTCGGGGAAGATTAAAATGACGTGATTCTGAATAAATATGACTAAAGAGACAGAAAAAGAGAATCATTTGTCATGGGTTGGCGGGGAAATGCGAAAAGAAATAGTTAACTTGTGATAGAGATGATGTTTATTAGAGAAGGGCTGGAGTATGTGTGTATATGTATCTATAATATATATACTTATACACACATTCATAAGTACATATATATGTATATATATATATACATATATAAGTATACATGTATATATATACATATATATATATATATATAT
>NC_068992.1:18996885-18997461 GCF_001194135.2 Octopus bimaculoides
ACACACACACACACACACACACACACACACACACACACACACACACACATATATATATATATATATATATGGCGAATAGTAACAACTTTTCCTCAAACTTCTTATTTATTTAAATATTAATAGCCCATTAAGCCGGACAGAGCCTGCATTTTGTGGTCTTTAACAAACTGACCGTACAAAACACTCCCCTGGGGTGGACACTTGTCAGTCACCTGATAGGACCTCGAACTGCTACTAATATAATTTTCAAATGATTTATCTAAATGACATATAAGGAAGACCCGTGACTAAAGTCGTAGCTCTGTTCAAGAATCGATACTATTACCTGAGAAGCATATACTAAACAACATTCAGTCAATACATATATTGAGTCAATATAGAAAACGTGTAGTAGTACTCAAATAATTTGAACCTACATTTCGTTGTTTTTATGGAGGGCCGAATGCATGGAGTAAAGTAGGGGTGGGTATAAGAGGAATACCCTGGATTTGATTTGGAGATCATGATGAAAATAAACACGCTTGGGCTTGATACATAAAATATACATACATATAGGCATGTAAATTTATATATATA
>NC_068992.1:18997721-18999078 GCF_001194135.2 Octopus bimaculoides
AAAGAGAGAGATAGAGAGAAAGAAAAACAGAGAGAGAGAGAGTTAGAGCGTGTATTTATTTGCATCACTCTCTCTTCACCCAAACACATTCACACACATACATAACTCAAATTTACAGAAAACGAAAGACGAAGGCTGATGAAGGAAAGAGAAGCAGGTGTATTAGTTTGGAACACAGGAAGGATGGAAAAGTTTTTGACGTTTCGAGCCTCGGCTTATCGCTAGAAATGGTTGAGAGGAAAAAAAAATGGAGTGAGAAAGAAAAACAACAGCAAAAACAAAAACAAAAATGGAGAGAGACACAAAACAGCTTTAACCATTGTATATGAAGCAACTAATATTTATAGCCACATCCACTTCGATTAATACGCTTGAAAATGATTTATTTCATGTCACTTATGTGCTTACGAAGAACACAATATACGTGTGTGCGCCCGCACGTATGTGCACGCGTGCGTCTCTAAGCATGTGTATGTGTGTGTGTGTGTTTCGTTCATATACATTATGTTCCTTGTCATCTCTTTCGGAATGGTTGAGAATTTTTTTCTTTCCTTTGCAAACGTGGCGTATTATTAAACATTTTTTTTTGGGGGGGGGGGTCTCCAAGCATTCGCTCTTTTCTATTCTGTCTATCTTTCACTGCTCAATTTAAACGTTAATACTGTTATTCCTGATACTGTACCAGGTAGATCCCTCTGCATGTTTAAGTTTAATGACGAAATCATTTTACGATACTTTGAGAGAAAACTGTTCGACCGAATGAGCTCTTCCCTATTGAACCAAGTATAAGAAGTCCTGTTTACTTGCCCCATTGATAATATAGAACTGTTCAGAACCCTGAACAAGCCTTACTTCCATTTTTTAAATTGATATCCTTGTCTTCTTATAGAGCCAGTCTATTTACACTCCAAAGCAGAGAGGAAACAGAATCTTATGGACAACGGACAACGGACAACGTCATAGACGCATTCCTCGTTGCCGTGTACATAAAACTGAATCCACATGGAGTAGGTCTCTAAAAGCAGCCCAGATTTTTTTTTCCAGATCAATATATGATGGAAATCTGGAGTTTGCTCTCCAAATCTATAGAGACACAAGCTTGGAAACGTTTATCATCCGGGTTGGCTTATTTAAAAGTAGCCGGTGTATAGGCTGGATCTGGAAAGTAGAGTTCTATATGCTGTTATCAAGCCATCAGTCACCACTATACATACATTTGAGTGTCTAGTATCCTACCTTTCCATCTTCCTGGTGCAACTATGAAGTCTCGTTAAGATGGATCAGCGGTAAAACGGCATTTGGGATAGTTATGTATGTATATATATATATATATATATATATATATATATATATATAT
>NC_068992.1:18999445-19000776 GCF_001194135.2 Octopus bimaculoides
ACACATATACATACATAAATGCATGCATACTCACATATGCATGCATGCATACATACATACATACATACCCATATACATACATACATTCATACATGCATACATACATGCATACATACATACATGCATACATACATGCATGCATGCATGCATATATAAGTACACACACACACACACACACACACACACACACACACACACAAAGGAACGCAGTGTGAATAACGGATAGCGAAAACTATTGGAAAGGTTTGAAGATGGAAGGAAAATTTTAGAAATATAAAGAAGAAAATAAGTGTATATTTTACCGGTGTGTGAAAATATAAGGCACTAAAAGAGAATGGCTCTCCCCCAGACACAACAGTACATACCAGCTTGAAGCAGATAAGCAATCACCGTGCATTGATTAAGATAAATAGTCTAATATTGAGGCATATAAGCCCACGACAGACAAAGATTTGGGTTTGCCGTACGCATGGAAGTTGAACCCATACCTCTATATTTTTGTGACAAGTGTGCTACCATTAAACTAACGTACAGTTGCTCTCATAACTTTCCAAATAATATATTGGATTTATAGAGGGTCAAATTTGGGAACAATTACAGGACAGTGGAGACATATTAGGAAACCGAACGAAAACAAACATGAAGGGTCGTTAGACCAGAACGAGGGCGAAATACTGAACGCTGGGAAAAATATTTTGTTTGAAAAGAGAAAAGATAGAAGAGAGAGATAGAAGACGTTGACTCCTAAGGACGTCGTGTATGAAAAGAAAGATCGTCAACTGATGAAAAGATAGACGACGGTCACGTGTGAGCAATGAGACAGAGAAAAAAGCGAAAGAGGGGGAGGAAAAGGAGAATTAGAGAAGGATGGAGGAGAAATCAGTATAGTGTTTTCCATTTCTCTCTCTCTTTGTTTGCGCATCTAACTCATTTGTTTACGTACTTCACGTTGTTTACGTTTGGTGACATCCTGAACCCATATATATATTTGCACATATATATTATTTATATTATATATATATATATATATATATATATATATGTATGTGTATGTCAGTGTGTGTACGTATATGTGTATACATATGTATGTGTGTGTATGTATATATGGATAGGTATACGGGTAAAGGGTATGTATGCATATGTATACGGGTAATATAGTATAGTAAAGAGAAATAAACAAAATAATTAATTATCTAGTGGAAATCCACAGGAGAGCAATAAAAATAGAAAATTAAGGAGTTGTCTACCCTATAATAACAAAGACGAAACCTAACGATGTCCTAAGGACCTAATAACAGTTATGTATGTGTTTTTTCGTGTTTTGTTCGAAA
>NC_068992.1:19001007-19002111 GCF_001194135.2 Octopus bimaculoides
TATATATATATATATATATATATATATATATATATTCATGCATACATACATGAATACATACACATATATCTCTATAAGCAAACACGAGAGCCAATATATAGCTGTATAAATGTATTCGCAAACGCACATCTATAGACATGTATATAACATATGTATTAGTGTCTATTGGCACTAATACTAATACATGCTATTGAAATGTCTTTATATCTATCTATATCTGTCTATGTATGCATGTGTGCTGGTATCAATTACTTGATTTAGACAGGCATTACTGTGAGCAGTAGACACTAAACCCCAAGGAACTGCAAATTTAATAACTATTACCACACTTCATCAGGATCCAATTTTTTTTCTATAGCCAAAGACACTATAGTTGAATTTATAGATTGGAATATATAGATTGGAATATAGATAGAAATAGCTCAATATATAAACTTATATTAATAGATTTTTTAGCGTTATTTCGTAAATTCGTATTAATGAAAATAAATCCAGATCTGAAGAAAAAATAGTAGGATGAATATTTTTTGAATATTTATATTGATCAAAATTATTTAAATTTTACGCGTTGGAATTATTGCAAGTAACCTAAGATAACTAGATACTACTAGTCAGAAGGATAACTGCATCCGTTAAGATATTTTTTTTTATTTGTCTTTGATAAACGTAGCATTTTGCTCAATATGTATTTCGACTGCAAATTAAATTTAGTCCAATGCGGTTACGATAATTTGCACTGTATGAGTCACCGCAAGGATATAGAGTTAGAACTGTCCTTTTTTTTTTCTTATTTTTTTTTTTTTTAGTTCTCATTCTAAATATATTCCTACAAATACTTTTCGTAACATTCCAAGAATGCTAAATAAAGTACGTAGCACTTCAAACATAGCATGAATGTGGAATAAGTAATCAATTTGTCTGACAAACTGTAACAGCTGGTCAGAAATGCTGGGAGGCTGAAAGCAAACCATCTCAAGGATATCGTTCGCCAGTTGAAGGAGGGACAATGGAAAGGGAAATGAAATTTAAGTGATACTCGATAGCATCTATTTCAAATTTCAAGCACACACACACTCACACATACATCCATATACATACACGTAT
>NC_068992.1:19002495-19003369 GCF_001194135.2 Octopus bimaculoides
TATATATATATATATATACATATAAAGGCACATATATGCATGCATACACACACACACACACACACACACACACACACATATATATATATATATTTACGTATACTTATAGATGTACACAACTCTTTTACACGCATATGCACACACATTGACTATTATATATATATATATACATATGCATTGTGTATATAGTTTCATATACATTTATACACATATGCATGTATAAGTAACTTTTACGATAATTTGTGGTGCAATTTTTAAAGCTTAAATATCCTGTAATAAACTGAAATTGCAGTTCCTAGTTTGAGGCATATCTATCTGCTACAGACCTCCTTACCTTTACTAAATGTACGTACCTGATGTGTCCTATGATGACTACATGTTTCGTCGTCATCATGGAACATATCAGTACCTACGGTAGTCCTGCAACAGAGACTGCTTAATAAATTTTCCCCTATCTTTCTAAGTCATTTGCAAACTCTTGTCTGTTATTGTTAAATTTGTTATTGTTAAACTTATGATGTTTCCAAATGTTTTATATTGTGAAACCGAACGAATAATTTATATTTCATTCAAATCAGTTCAGTTTAATAGTCAACATAACATCTAGATGAAAAGCGGGATAATTAGTGGTAAACATTCCACATTTTCTTTATGTTGTTTGTATGAATCCATGCTTCTGGTTTGTTTAATCCACACAAACGTAAAAAACCATGACAGCGCATATTGATCGATACACTGAGCATTCTCAAGGGTTAGATATTGCGTTTAAAGAAGTAAAATTTGTATTACCTGAGTCCATGCGTGTCTATACAGTCTCCCTTTCTCTCTTTCTCTCTCTCTCTCTCTCTCTCTCTCTCTCTCTCTCTCTCTCTCT
>NC_068992.1:19004016-19014987 GCF_001194135.2 Octopus bimaculoides
ATATATATATATATATAAATATATATATACATGTATATGGAAATATAAATATACATGCATACATATGCTCACACACGCACAATCACATATGTGCAGGCAAATTGTCAGGCTTGTTAGAATGCTGGAAATATCAATGAGCGATAATCGTTCCGGCTTATAGCGATCTAGATTCAAATACTACCGAAGTGAGCTTTGCTTTTATTATTTTCGAGATAAATAATTCAATTATTTGTCTATCGTTGTGAACTGTTACTTTTTTCCATTAGTTCGCTCTTATAACTTGACTGTCTCTGATACTTTCCGGAACAAATCGCTATTGTCAGTTTTGGAAAGATATGTGCTCCCAAATAAATCCCTGAACTCTGAAAATTCCTGAAACTCCACCAACGTTTTATGCACACGACAATATCAAGACACTGTTCGTTGTTCATTCTGTCTCATCTCTGATTCTTATGTAGATAGAGCGATTAATTTGAAGACAAGCATGACAATTTTTACCGTTCCTTGAATTGCACAACGTAAACATTACATCATGACATCCATATATTGAATAGTATAGCAAAAAACACAAAAAAGAAACATCAGTACTAGTATACAAACTGTATACGAAATAGATTAACAGCTAACTGCAGTAAGTTTAAATCTTTGCAAACATATAACAACAAAACAATATAAAAACCCGCTTTTGACCAACAACTACACTGAATGTAGTTAGCTGGCTTCACAAACACGCACATACACACACACAAAGACACACAGACGCATACATAAATACACACAAACACACTCACACACAAGCATACAAAGATGCACAAACTCTCTCACACAGACACACATACACAAACAGACATACACAGACACACTCACAAACACACTCAAACACACAAACATACACACACACGCACACACTTACTCAAACACATACACATAGCATACACAAATAAACGGGGACGCACACGAACTTGAGAAAATTCGAAACTAAGATGTACATAATCTCTTTGCATGTAACCTATAAACGATATAATATCAACTAAATCAATTAATCGCAGACTGAAATGAAAAAAATATGTCAGTCTTTGTCTGGATATATTCTTAATGCTATTTCTCTTATTTTCATTAACTGTCTGCATATAAAGCATTAACTGGTGATAAAAATAGGATTTGGTCAAAGAATATATCTGAGATAAGAATGAATTATGTACCAGGGACTTCAGAATAAAGTTTTATTAGATATATTATATATAAGGCTAAATTTGAGACAGAAGCCATATAGATTCTGCTGGGTGTAACTTGACCAACTATCTTGTACAAGTTTCAGCAGTAGAACGGCTGCCATTTTGGGGCAACGCCTTGAGGTGTTTACACGAACAAATCGATCACACTATTTATTTTCTTTCGAAAGCCTGGTGTGTATTCTATCATTTTTATTTTGTCGAACCACTAAGTTACAGTGATCTAAACAAACAACACCTGTTATTATTATTACTTCCACTGCCTCTATCAACACTACGACTTTAAATAAAATTCTTCCTTAAATTTCTTTTTGTCTCTTTCTCTCCCTCACTGTTTTTTCTTTCTTTCTGTCTCTCTTTGTCTGTTTTCAATGCCACCCTTACCATCTCCATGTCTTCTATTACTCTCACCCCAACACGAGGAAAAGTTGAAGTGTCATTGAATATCGTGAGAGGAGATAACCTCCTCCGCCTCCTCTGCGTCACCTATTTCCTGCAAAACCTCCATGCGCTGCTGCATTTGTAGCTTCTTTAGCTTCTCTGTTGTCAGCTCCTCGGAGTGCACCTCAATAAGCTCGTTGATGTCACCATTATCCATGTTCAGGCCCATGGACTTGCTGAGGGACACAATCTTCTCCACCACTGCCGCTTCGAGTTCGAATTTTTCAAAGTCCGTTTCAGATACAATCCCAGGCTACAGCTTCTTCCATGCAGAGTTCAAGGCCCTCCTTGTAACACCTAACCAGGCCATATCGATAATTCGGAGGCGTATCACGATGTTATAGTGATCCTTTCAGAACTCTAGAACGGTGAGGTTTATACTTTCCGTCACCTCAAAGCACAATCTAACAACTTAAAAATAAAATAAAATTTCACGATAAAATTCAAGATATATAGTCTAAATGAAACATTCGGGAAGCTGCAATGTATTTGATAACAGATTTGCTTCATCGAAGTTTAAACTATGAAGTAAGGGCAAGCAATACCAACAACTACAGCTGTAAGCACACTTAAACATTCCCTACTATGCTGAAAGCCCTAGGTAAAGTTAAATATATCAGCTACAAACATATGTCTGCATTAATAATGATCCAAGAACCGAGGCTGCTTAGCTAATATTTCACCATCCTTGACAATAACTCATCTATAATATCCCAACTAAGTTACATAAAACAGCAATAAATCTAGACCGACAAGATCCAATTTTATTATTTATATGGCCATAAATAAGTTTCAGACACAGCAGCAATAATCTTCATTTAATAGTCTTCTAATTTGCATTGTTTAGCAATGGTGGATAATTGCCCGTTTTCTCTCAGATACATTTCTGTCTTTCTTCCACAAATGAGCAACTGTCTTCTCTCTCTTATAACATACACTCTTTTAATTTTCCCCCAACATTGTTTCCTATACCCTTTCATACAAAAGTGCTCTAACACATTTCAAAGCCAATGACTTGTGTATCTAACCACATACATACTAGTGCATGTCAAAAGCAGTAGTGGTTAAGCTATCAGATCGTCCATTATGAGGTTGTAATCAATTGTTATATCTTATGTATTTGATTTTGTGTCCTTCAAGGTATAATAAAAGCGAAAATTAGACTAAAAAGATAACATAACCGTCGTTTACCTCCATGTAATTCTTGATCAAAACTGATCCATTTGTGATCTTCATGTCATTGTGAGTATCAATTATCACTTTGTGCAAAGTTTTCTGTATTTGAGACGGTGTGGCGTGATTTGCAGTGAAAGGAATATATCTGCTAAATGCGCGGAAACAAAAATCAGTTTAACTAAGGAAATCAAATGAATTTTAACGTAATCTATGAATTAAGTGATTGAAGGAGTCAGAGTCTTAGTTTAAAAATGCATTCAAGGGATTTGAACAACCCCATTACTTATAGTACAGACTATGTCACAAAGATGCTTCAAGTTTAATGCAATGATTAATTTAATGCTGATATATGTGGGTTCGGTATCAGCTGCCAGGATACTATTAGCATAGAACAGTCTGAAAAGTTCATGAGTACTGCATCTACTTTAATGAGAGGAAGATATATAAAATATGCAAACATTAAAATTTCGGTAAAATGTGACAGTTTATAAAAAAGTATACATGTTACCTTTGTATGTGTAGGTTTTGTTTGATGTACTGATGTCTGGTGAAAGAGTCTGGATAGCCATTCTACTTAAGGACTTCCAGAGTTATATTGTCTTGGTTCTTTTATTTTCTGCTTGGCTGCATTTACTGCGTGTCATGTGAATTTTAGCTCTGGCTGCTAGGGATGAAGTATATTGCAAAATATGTCCCTGCATGTCACTTTTTTTTAAACATTAGTGGAGGTGGACGCTTTTTCTGTGATTTTGAGTTCAAAATGTCACAGAGATAAGAAACCGGTGTTATCGGGTAGCTCCATTTTAAATTTTGTATACATAGACAACCCACGATTTACGGAAGTATTCCATTCGGGGAAAAAACCCTTTAAATATGCAGGTTTGAAATCGCATTATGGAACGTTACATTACGAAGCTTCACTGTTAAGACATACATCACTTCTATAACGCACACACGCACACATACACAAACACAATCATACATGCATACATACACACATACGACAAGCTTCTGTACAGTTTTCGTCTACAAAATGACGTCACATCTGTCAGCTTTGCAAGCATCTCAATAAGGTTGAATCCAGAACCACGTAGTTGCGAAACGAAAATCTGTGGCTCAAGTCACATTCGATGCCGCTTCCTCCTAAAGTGAATTTGTCCAAATTATTTGAAATATCATCAATATTTCTATTTTTACTCTATTGAAACATCATATACATCAAGACTAAGAATACTCGTATTGCAGTGATTATCTCTAATTAATAATGTATCTAATTAATTAACTAATATATTTATCTGTTGATGTTTGTAATTTAAATATCACTATAGATTAAAGATGTGTCATAAATATATCGATTATATTTCACCTGTTAGGAAAATTATACTTAATTTACTGTCAAACTTCATTTCTAAAAGACAACTCGCCCTGTATAATTGATGAGTTGCAAATCATATATAAACATTACAAATTAAATTTCAGACAGAGTGTCAAGCTTTATGTATGATTATGTTTGGTTGTTTATGTGTATTCCAGTGAACATATATTTGCATGTTCGTGTGTACGTGTGTCTGTGTGAGGGTGTTGTTTATGTTGGTTGTGCTCAAGCGGTCCCTTTAGGGTTCACGCAGTGGATATTCTAACTTTTAAAGCATCAACATTTTAATATTGGTTTTAAATTTTGGCACAAGGCCAGTAATTTCGGAGAAGAGGGGCGTCGATTACATTCAACTCCATTGCACATTTGGTACTTATTGTATGGTCCACCAATGATTGAAAGGCAAAGTCGAGCCTGAAATGCCGCTACGTACGAAATGCCGCTGAGTGTTTTACACTGAGTGTAACTGAATCTGCCTCCAGTAATCTGAGATATTTTTAAAGCATGTACGGTGTGATGTAAGCGAAGCAAACCTGCTAATTATTGTATGTCAAACAACCATAAGACGTTTCTGAAGAATGTAATAATTGCAAGTGTATGTATGCCTGTGTGTATATTCATACATACGTATGTATGCGTGGGCTATTATATGTATGTGTGTATGTGTATGTATGTGTCTGTATGTGTATATGTGCATGGGAGACAGGGAAAAGGCAAGAGACAGAGTGGTTTAAAACGCAAAACTGTAATATTACAAGTGTATGTCTGGTTGTGTTTCCCTACATATATACATAGGTATGCATGAAGGTATATATATCTTTTTAGTCTTTTATTATTTTACTTGTTTCAGTCATGTGATTGCGGCCATGCTGGAGCACCGCCTTAAAGAGTATTTTCGTCGAAGAAGTCGATCCCAGGACTTATTCTTTGTAAGCCTATTACATATTGTATCGGTCTCTTTTGCCGAACTGTCACGTTTCATGAACGTTAATACAGCAACATTGGTTGTGAAACGGTGGTGAGGGTGCAAACACAGACACACATAGACATAGACCAGCATACAGAGAAGACAGACGCACAGATATATGGCGGGCTTCTTTCAGTTTCCGTTTACCAAATCCACTCACAAGACTCTGGTCGGCCCATAGCTATACTGAAGACACTTGACCAAGGGGTGATGCAGTGGGTTGACTCTAGAACTATGTGGTTGGGAAGCAAGCTTTCTTACTCCACAGCCACTATATCTATCTATCTATCTATCTATCTATCTATATATCTATCTATCTATCTATCTATCTATCTATCTATCTATCTATCTATCTATCGATCGATCTATTTATCTATCTATACACACACACAAACGGGTGTATTTGTGTATATATGTGTATGTACGTATGCACTAGCTTTAGTTTATAGGTGTGTCTTTCTGTGTGTATGTGTCTTTGTGTACTAGTGGTTGTACGTGTGTGCGCGTGCGCGCGCGTTTATGAACGCAACATGATTAAATTTTTAAAAAGTTCGCTTTGTAATCCACGTGGTCTATTGTATTGAATAGCGTCTTTGGCAAAGGTATCTTACCAATGCCTCAATCACTCCAAACCTTTTGAATTAACTTGATTTGAAGCCAATATTCGTGAAACCTGTTGGATGTAGTGTAATACCCAGATAATCGCGAGTTTTACGTTCCAATACACCCCGCGATATATGAAAATCCGCGAAGTAGAAACGACACTGCACTGTGTATATTTTATTATTATTATTTTCATAATTTGTATACATTTATTTTATTATAAATGCAAAATAACATCACGGAGAAATTGACGTAAGCTTAAATAAAATTTAAAAAACTGCAACATGGCGGGGGATTACTGTATCGCTGTAATTCAAAGGCTTAGCCTTGTCACTCAGTGACGCTGATGTTATCCAAAAATTAAGTAAATGTTACGCATGCCTCAGTAATTTACACGCTAAACTCGTGAGCAAGTTATTCAGCTGAATGTTTGTAGCTGAAACCGATAAGGATCCATAATTGGTTTATCGCTTTTCATATAATGATTCAGTCATTAGACTGCAGCCATGATGGGTGACCGCCTTGAATAATTGTAGTCCAGCGTGTCGATACCAGTACATTTTCGACTTCTTAATCGTATTCTATCGAACTAGTTTAGCCAAAGCGCTAAGTTACGGAGCTGGTACTTAATTTATCGACTCCGAAAAGATGAAAGGCGAAGTCGATCTCGGCGGAATTTGAACTCAGGACGTAAAGACAGACGAAATACTGCTAAGCATTTCGCCCGGTGTGCTAACGTTTTTTTTGTTTCTTTACTACCCACAAAGGGCTACATACAGGATGGAAAAAACAAGGATAGACAAACGGATTAAGTCGATTGTATCGATCCCCAGTGCGTAGCTGGTACTTATTTAATCGATCCCGAAAGGATGAAAAGCAAAGTCAACCTCGGCGGAATTTGAACTCAGAACGTAGCGGCAGACGAAATACCGCTTAGCATTTCGTCCGGCGCGCTAACGATTCTGCCAGTTCACCGATTTGCCGCAAGGATAATATTGATCAACCATTTACCTTTTGCTTCTTTCCGTCATAGGACTGTGACCATAATGGGACACTACTTTAAAGTGTTTAGAAGAACAAATCATCTCAAGTCTGGTTTTAAAGTCTGGTACTTATACTTTTTCCGAACTGCTAAATAATAAGAACGTAAACAAACCAATTGGTGAGGGCTAAATACGACAAACACAAAGACAGACCCATAGATATATGTAAGAACGGTGCTATACTAGAAAACACTTGCCCGAGATGCCACTCAATGACACCTTGGCAATGGACTCGGAACTGAACCCGAAACCATATAGCTGCAAGGTGAACTTCTCTAACAACACAGTCAGTCAGGTCGGATATTAACATATTTGGCTGCTGCTTCTAGCAGTGGAGATGTTTCAGTATTTTACTATAATTTGGTTTCAATTTTTTGCTACAAGGGAAGCCATTTCGAGAGAGGGGACGTGTCGATTACATCGACGCCAGTGTTCAACTGGTAATTAAATTTATCGATCTCGAAAAGATGGAAAGCAAAATCGACCGCGGCGGAATTTGAACTCAGAACATAACGACGGGCGAAATGCCGCTAAGCATTTAATCCGGCATGTTACTGAGTCTGTCAGCTCGCCGCATTATATTTTTACTATAATTTTATGTGTGTTTTGTCACGTTGATCAAACAACTAGGATAGTTATCGTCGAAAACGACGCAACATCAATCATACTAGCCATTTACATTTTTGTTTGTCCACGGGGCTATATGTTTATGGTATGCTTATTTGTTGTTTTTTTTTGTCTTAGGAGAATTTAGGGTCAATTTAAATGAAAGAGATACCTCCCTACTGCCAAATTCCGCTGGGACCTACTTTGACATTTATCCTGCATGAAGTGATATAGTGAAAATATGAGCCAAATACTTCAAGTCGATTAAATCGTGTTTCTCTCAAATATTTGGGGATTTCTGCCTATGCCACAAGCACTTTTCTTCTTGTCTTTTTCTTTGCTTTTTAACTAGAAGGTCTCCAAACAAAACTTCACAAGAAAAAAAAAAAATCTCTTAAAGAGAAGGACAAAAACGATAATTACCCGTTGAAATTTAAGACAAGGGATACTCTTGTGAATTTGTTATCTGATATAGAATAACAACAACACTCAGTAGGAAGAAAATGGGAAGGGACTTCACTATATATAGTGACACCTGTTGTGATGGCCCCTTTCAGCAGTTTGCGATCCCTGCTGCTTTAATTTTTGGTTTACAGTTCAAAGAGACAGTAGAGGTGTCATGCTACTGAAACTTTGATTACAAAAACACCAAAGACAAATAAAAAAAAGAGTAAAAAAGAGAGAAAAAAAAAAGAAAATATGTGTAAACAGCCCCCAAAAGTGATGTTCTTTCGTCAAAGAAGTGTAGAGTGATCGATGGGGTGGGGGAGTAACATGAATCTCAATTCTTTCGGATTTTGTATTGTCTTTGTTAAACAGCGAACCTGCTGTGACAAGAGATAAAGATGAGCAGTTAATAGATTATCAGGTTGTTTTTCTGTTGGTTTGTGTTTCCCGAAAACTGATAGTGGTAAGAATATTACTCCTTGTGGTTTCAAAATTTGAAACACGCTCCCATTCTGTTTAATTGTGTAGAAACGACAACATACACACACACACACACACACACACACACTCTCTCTCTCTCTCTCTCTCTCTCTCTCTCTCTCTCTCTCTCTCACACACACACACATCTGCGTGAATGTGGTAATGGCGACAGTTGGAACATCAACTCTGAAAGTAAGAAATAACAACGATGAGCAAAAACGCAAAACTAGTGTTTCAGATATTTTCATGAGAGGTGGGGTTTGAACAGTCAGAAAGCTTTCGGTATTTTTTTGTTGAATTTGTGTGTGCGTGCGTGTGTGTGTGTGTGCGCGCGCGTGTTGTTGTTATTGTGTGTGTGTGTGTGTGTACATTTTGTACACCAGTTTTTGAATATTTGTCTACCTCTTGCAACCACACACATCATACAAGTATCTCATTCGTTGTATCTATGTGAATGTGTGACACGTGTGTGTGTATATATTTGGCAGAAGCAACATCATGACTCAAGGGCCGAGAGTGATGCATGAACATGCACATATGTTTACATACACTTATACATACATATGAATATACGATGGGCTTCGTTCAGTTTCCGTGTACCAAATCCAATCACAATGCTTTGGTCGGTCAAAGTTTTACATATGCAAAGTATTGTTGATAAAGTATTGTTGTTCCAGTGCCGGATATCGTTATATTCAACTACCGGATGTTATTTAATATCTGCAATTCTGCTGCTTATCTAGTCATATTTGCATTATTATTGTCTTGATATCCTCAAGGATCATCTTCTTAGCAATCACAAATGCACGCACACACACACACACACACACACACACACACACACACACACACTCGAGAACGTGTGCGTGTTTGTGGTGTTTATCCATGTGAGTGTATATATCACTATGTTTATCTATCTATCTATCTATCTATCTATCTACATGGTGCAAGCATTGTTTAGAACTCAATATGTTGTTAAGAGTGGATAAATATGTATTTATTGTCAATATTGAGATCGGGATTGGAGCTCCCATAGAACAGGCATATCACACATGCATCCTAGAAACGAGGATGACCGTCAACGCTGTCATTCACCTCGACATATTACAAATAACAGCTAAATGCCACTTACATCATACGGTATCAGTGATAAAAGTATTGACTCACTTGTTAATTTAATCTGTACTTACAAACATATGAAACGAATATAAATGTTTTGCAATAGGCCTTATGGATCAAGTTTAATATACAACTAACATCAACAGTAACACATGTACTATTTCTTCAGATATATTTTAAAATGCTAAATAGCAATTAATACATGTAATAACATACGTTGTTAGCTATTTCGTTATTTTAGCTGCAATGTAATGACTTGTGTATTTAGGCACTGCAGAGAAAGTTACCAGATTTTATTTGATTTTAGTAGTTCCTTCTTCATGATTCAATAGTTTGGTGTAGGATTATACTAGAATTCTTGTCAATCGCATAACAACATATTTTAGGTTAGTAATTCCGCAACACAGATATCTCCATTTCGTTGCTGTGTGGTAAGAAGCTTGCTTCCCAACCACATGGTTCTACTACGGTCTCCGGTCGACCAAAGCCTTGTGAATGGATTTGCTAGACGGAAACTGAAAGAAGCCCGTCGTATATATATGTATGTGCGTGCGCGCGCGTTTGTGTGTGTATCGATGTGAATGTGTGACTTTGTGCCCTAGTTTGTTGCCCACTACCGCTTGACAACCAGTATTGGTGTTTTTCCATCCTCGTAACTTATGGGTTCGGCAAAAGAGACCGATAGGATAAGTATCAGGTTTAGAAGAATAAGTCCTAGGGTCAATTTGTTCGACTGAAAAAGTCTTTCAAGGCCGTACCCTTGCATGGCCACAATCTAAAGATAAGATATTATTTGATTAATCTCTAAATGCTTCATTTTCTAGAAGACCATAAAAATAATATTTACATCGTTTTCTTTGGTTTTACTTAATGGTGGAAAATTTCATTAGTCAGGCATCGGAAATTAATTGCATTCGAATGTAACGAGAATTATTAATTTCTTTTTTCTTTCTTCCTTTTTTTTTTCTGTAATTTTACATGACAATTTTATAAAGGGAGATAAGAATTCGTTCCTGGGGTCTCAACGAGCTGCTGTGTGAACGAAAGGAATTAACTGCATCTAAGTATCGAAACCTCGTAGAATTGTTTCGCTGAATAATGTATCATTACTATATATCGATCGTCAAACATTACTTTGAAAATATTGCTGTAATAACAACTAATTAAACTACGGACAATATTATATCCACTGATAGTCCGAGGTATAGAGTAAACGGTAGGTAGCAATTTAGCGTGTAAATCTATCTGTCATCTAATTATTTGTGTATTATTTGGTCAATGAAGGAAAAGTGATATTTAATTTGGAATGACACGCTATTTCACTGTAGTAAATAATCGATATCCTATTCAGTAATAAAAACCAGCTCAACGATCGGGATTCTTGTCAAAAATATGAATGATCGAAACACTAGACTGACAATATGTACATATACATATTCAAATAGAGACACACACACACACACACACACACACACACACACA
>NC_068992.1:19015075-19027769 GCF_001194135.2 Octopus bimaculoides
TATATATATATGTTTAAATAAAAAAATCAGATAAACGTGTAAGTTATGAAGTATCTCTTCATAATTTGAAGAAAAAATATTTATGTTCTATATAAATCCGTCTTGAAATATATAACTTTAAAAGGTGTCTCGATATATCGATTTTCTCAACTTTCTATCAATGCGATTGTTGGTTGAGATAGAATTTAGTTTGACAATGAAAGGACGCTTTGTTATGGTAAGTGAGAGTATATTAATAATGATTTGAAGGAAGACAAATTAAAGGTGACCAACCTGAAAAGGCTGAGAAAATATGAATCGAAATTGTTGCTTTGGCAGCTAGAGATAATTATCTTAGAATTTGGTTTCTAAATACCACGTACCATGAAGATCATATTGTCGATGATATCAATCCATTCAAATCAAAATTATTTCGTCTTCGTACTACAAAGAAATTAGTACGTATAAACCAGCCTTGATATGTGTTGCATTGGGTGTCGGAATTTTTGAAAGAATATTTATTCTGTTAGTATTGCCGTTTTGAATATAAATGTTGTAACAGCTACGCTTATTCGGCCATACAACTCACTTTGCAGCAAAACATAATCATGTTTCTGTAAAGAACATGATTTATCAATAAAATCATTGTTAAATAACAGGGAGATATTGAAAGAACGAGTCTCACATTAATTTGTTATCTAAGGACTGTTGTTATCACATGCTCCTATTGGAAAAGCTGATAAAAAAAAAGAAAACAAAAAAAGATGAAAGACTACGTGAAATCAATATGACTTCTGATTTCGATCTTATCTATTATGATTCGCATATTTTCTCATATATATCGTAAGTTATATCCGACAGAAGTTTATAACTCAGCCCTATTTTTGGTGAAGCGTGTTTTACGTGTTCAAGGTAGCCTCAGTTGTACGAGAGGAGATATTCTTTTACATTTCGAAAGACAGCTGTGTTGACAGATCCCCACCTCCACTGCAATAATATCAGTTACGTCTCTCATATATGCTTGCCTTAATACAACTGGATATTTTAGAACATACATTATTGACTTTGTGCTTTGGTTATTATATATAAAAAAAAAACGGATATCGCGAATAAGAGATAGCAATCATATCAATGAACCACAAAGGTATTAGTATTCAATGCAATTGATTTCTTATTTATTTACAATTCAATATTTATATTTATATGAGAAAGTAAGGAGATTATGTGAATATGATATTTTCTCGAAGAGAGAAACTTTAAACTAAGGATAAGAATTTAGCTTCAACTATAAATTGACAGCATTCACGCAATCGTTTCGATTGAGAACTCCTACTAAACCTGTTAAACAACGCCATATTTAATGCAAAATACACATGCACACAAACTTATTTGCATACATACACGCATACTCAACTACATATACACCTTCTATAATAATACAGAAATACATGCGGAGACACAAAATCAATAGTATTCTCTATAGTTTTTGCCATTTATAAAAGTCTAGTACAAAAAGAAAATCAAAACAAAAAAAGACTGATTAACTTCTTTGAATAAATGCAAGGAAACAAAGTTTTTGAAACAAGTGTAGAAGTAATCGAACAGTGAAGAGACCAGAATCCAGTGTCAGCTATCGTTGATTACGGAACTAACGTGAGAAATTACAGTGATCTTTCGAACTAAACCAAGACCTATGCTATAGAAAAGCTAGGAAAGATCCCTCAATAGATTACATGACGAGAGTAAAAGAATGCTTAGATAAAAAAGATATCCAACATTTTCAAATTTTGTAGAGAAATAATATATGCGTTACGACTTCACATATTGATAATGTTCTTTCTCTTAAGTATATACAGAGTTGCAAAGTGAAGATGACTGCGTCGAAATTAGTATACTTCTTGTATCTGCTTAACCTAAATGAATTAAAATCAAAATCAATTCCAGCAAGACTTGAGACCAAAAGGATGAGTCAAACACTTCAAGACAGTTAGTACAGCACTCTACATTTTCTGCCAAAATGTCGCCGTACTTTTCGCATTAATATTATTGTTAGCCTTAAGAGAATTCTAACTTGGCAGAAACGATAAATAATCTCACTAAATACTTTACAAATTCAAATTAAAATCTGATCAAGGACGACATCGCATTTAATTCTTTCAAGATGATATATCGAACTGGAGCCAACAACCATAACCTTTCTCTGTAAATGACAATTGCCAAGAAACAGTGAACAATTCCTTAGAGTATTTAGTCGCACAAAACCTTACGTTCAAATGGGAAACTATTTCCACAATAAATATTTCGGATCATCCATATATTAGTAAATACCAGTAATAATCTTGAGTTGGAGATCGAATTAATTGATTACTCTGAATTTAATTCAAATAATCATCAAATTTGTTGAACATAAATTATAAAAACGTCGTATATCTTTCAAGATAAAATAATTTACACATTAAGAAAAATTTTACTGAATATTTCATTAAAAAAAGTACGTTTTTTTACACGAAAATAAGCCACAAATGTTAAACGCAAAGCAACGTATTCAATCAATGGTATAATTACTATTTCGATCTAGTATCTTCAGCCATCTTGTGGGCTGATCCATTATTTCCTGCTAAAAACATTTCCTGTCTTTACTGCCGATGGACTCTTCTAGGCGATGTTTACACTTTCTTCAGAGGTGAAGTCCTGTCCATTCAATAAATTCTGAAGAGGCCAAAATAGATCTGAACATGCAAGGTGGGGAAATTATGGAGTGTAGAGCAAAACTTCCCAGTCACACCCGTGTAACGCCTGCCTTATCTGCAAAGTGTCCGGTCTGGTATTGTCTTTCATCAAGACAACGCCTTTACGATTAGCGAGAATTGGTAGCTCCAGATGAAAGGCTACGTTTAGTTTGCCCAGCTGGTCACAATGCGCATCCTAACTGACGGTCTTGCTCATGGGAAGAATCTCGTAAAAGACACTACCCTTCCCACCAAACTGAAAGCATGTCCGTCTTCGGATGAATTCCTGCTTTGGAGATTGTTTGTTGTGGTTCGCCGTGATTCCCATTATGGTCTGTGCTTCAAATTATTATAGACGATCTATTTTTCGTCTCCTGTCACAATTCTCAGCAAAGGAGGATAGTTTTCTTCTCGTTTCTGCTACGAACCGAGAATGGAAATCCGTTGAGTGAATTTGCTAACGTAACCAAGTTGATGCAGATGATTTATCCCTCGATTTCGACATCTGAGGAATATATGTAATTATCCAGATCGTATGACAGGGGTTGATGACCACTAACTCCTTCATTTTGCCACTGTTAATCTCAGTTGCCGTTCAGAGCGAGGACTGGAAAAAATTTCTCAATCGAATTCTTCAAAACCACTTCTGACACACACGTTCCATAGCAGCGTTCTCTCCATACACAGCACATATCTTCCTACATGTTTCCGCTACTTTCTGGCCTATATCCCGAGTGTCAAGTTTCACTCACTTCATACATAATTCTCCACATTCAAAACTTTTATCGGTGTCTCTTCATTTGCCATTCTCAAATTAGACACAAGCAATCAATTCTATAAATGCATCTCCACCACAACACAGTAAGTGAGGTTATGAATATTAAATGGAGGAACACCATACATTGTATTCGATGTGATTCGGGGCGCACCAAAATTCTTCGAATTGTTGTTTCAGCTGAAACACACGCACACGCACGCGCACGCATACATAGTATTTGTTTAGTTTTCCTAATGTGGTGCGCAGGATTCTCACAGATCTTGTCTTATCCCAAATCGTATTACGTGAAATGAGCAAGCTTTGTTAGTAATTCGGCAACACATATCATTATGAATATCGAAACGTGTTCTTATGAAGCAACACATAAATGTTTTTCAGAATATCTCTTAAGCATGTATAGCGAAGGGCACAGAGGATGAGTAATATCTTAATGAGGTGAGTACGTTCTACGTTATATATACTCTTTGAAGTCGGTCTAATTCATTCAGGCAAATAATGATTTCAATCACAGTTGCAAACCCACAAAATTTAGGGGAAAGATAAACAAATAAAATAAATAGTATGATAGCAGTGCTTGGTTGGTAATAAAATCTTATGCTCATTTCTGTTTTGGTTTAAAAAGCAAAAGATCTTGTGTTCATATATATATATATATATATATACATACATCTGTAAAAATATGTGACAGTTATTCAGTTACCATGATAAAACACCGAGTTTCGGATGCCAGGGTGGGAGCCCACTCCAACATCTCTTCCGTTATCCGGCCAATTGAAAATTCCTGTGAAAAATGACCGTTAAAAACAAAGGGAAATTACTGTGTAGTGACAAGGTCAAAACACGTCTTTGAAATGTGGCTAAACATTTTGCCCGGCATGCTAACGTTTCTGCCATTTCGCCACCTTCATTGGGTATCAAATATATTGGTTTCAAATTTACACGAGGCCAGCAATTTTGGGGGAGGTGGTAAGTCAATTAGATCGATCCCAGTTTTTAATTCGTAATTATTTTGCCGACCGCGAAAGGTTAAGTTTACATCGGTGGTATTTGAAGTCAGTACGTAACGGTGGACAAAATGCCGCTAAGCATTTACCGGACATGCTAACGATTCTGCCAGCTCGCCACCTTAAGTGAGTAAGACATATATTACCAACAAAGGTGATTATGTTATACTTTTCGAAATCACTCGTGTAAAAGAGAAAAGTTAAAAAACCGACTCAAACAATTAATCACATTGAATTAATATAAACTTGACTTTCCTTTCAGAATTACTGGTATGTTTTTTTTTTTTTATATACATGTCAATTAATTCATGAAATGAAATTTGAAAATTTTGGAGTGTGGAGATGTTACTCTAATTAATTGTTACATACAAGACACTGAAATTAATTTTAAAAATCCTCTAATCATTATTCCTTTATCGCTGATTCTTAATGTTTCTGTCTTTTTTGTTATGAATTACTTTATTTTATCTATTTATTCTTGTTAAAATTTGTTTATTCAGATTTCTCTAATTATTTTTTCCATTAAAATATTGATTACATACACAGTTTAATTTTAGTGTTCATTAATTTAAGCACAGCCTTAAAGATTGTATTATCGACTATTTTACGCACAAGCTAACATTCATACATACTACCAGGAATGTGTGTATGCAAATATGTGTATATTTATGTATGTATTATGTATGCATGTATGTATGTAGAAAAACATATTGTTTCATTGAATTAATAATTGTCTTGCATTCGTACATGCTATTAACATCGAGATATCTAAAGGCAGTGAAAGAAAGGGTTGATAGTGTGGAAGACAAAAATAATGTTCTGGCGAATTCGTTTCGTATATCTGTGCCATATAACATAAATAAAGTCAAAAACTGCGGTTGGCTTTAATCGAGTATAACTCTGCCGCAAAATGTATGAGATTCTGCCCATGATACAGATCACTAATATTCAGATATTTTCAGAACACATTTGGCCAAGTTCTATATTTTATTAAATTAACCGTATTGCATTTTATGAAACTTAAAATTGAAAGTGGGGAATAAAGATATGATACAGGATAAAACAAATCATATAGTTCTTCTTACCATTTATGGTATTGTAGAAAATCATCTAAAATTACTAATTACTAATTATTGTGTTGAATATGGAAAGAACATCTGGGTTGATGCAATAGTCTTAAATGTGTATAATAAAACGTTATGGTGACTATTGAAAGGGTTCTAATCGTAGATGCTCTGAATCACAGTTATATTGGCGCTAAGCAAAGCTCACCAGTCGTATTTGTAGGACTAAATTCAATATAAGACAACAACTAAAATTCACTCCACTGAACTCAGTTTACCAATATTCCCTTCAAATGGTGCAATGGAAATTGGATTGAAAAGCTTTCAAATGTATTCACACATGCATGATAACACTGCTGAATATGTAGAATGCTGCTAGCAAAAAATTGAGGAGTAAAAATGCACGAAGAAAACTGTTGCACTACGTTTTGTTTGGCATCAAACTGTCTGGCAAGAAATCGCTTTAAATTAAGAAAACAAATTGACCTGCTTGTCATATTTTTGGAAGGAAATCCGATAAGTTTGCTTGTTTCTGATAGCAATGTGGGTACCCGCTCCTATAACCGTAGCTTCGTTTCGGGAAATAATAGACATTTGTCAAAAGCCAATGAAGATATTAGAGACAGAAAAGAAAACGTAATAACACCATAGTTGAAATTGTATTAAACATCGGTTACTTAGCGAGCTCGTTCCATTAGTAAACATTATAATTACCCTAAAATAAAATAATACGAAATATCATAGGATCATGATTAATTCAACAAAGAAATGCATCTCAAGCTTTACATTAAGCTTCTTTTATTATAATGGACCCACAGCAAAGCGGATTGGCCAATGGTGAGTGCAGAGCTTCTCTGACGCTCTGAACTATCATCTATAGAATGAGAAGAGAATATCGGCGATACAGATGTTTTTAACTAACGCTGGAGTACAAACTGAGATGAACACACACACACACACACACACACACACACACACACACACACACACACACACACACACACACACACACACACACACACACACACACACACAATCAAAGAAGTAAAGAAATGTTCAAATGTAAGAAAAAAGAACGGAAGGTTCGTAAACAACAATACCATGATTCATTGTTAACTGCCAAACATGAAATGTATATTATATTCAATTCTTATGCAATATTAGATAAGAGAATGCTATCAAAATTCGTCATCTGCTCAAATGCATTGGCTTAATGACTTACAGGCTTAGGCAAAAGATTAACAAAAACAAGAATAAAAACAAGTGTTATCTCCCCTCTCTCCCACGCACACACAAACAGGCAAAACATATACATACAAACACATGTATGCGTCAGTGTGTTTATGTGTGCGCGCGTGTCTGTGAAGGTGCGTGACTAAGTGGTTACGGTATTCGGCTCAAGATCGTAAAGTTGTGAGTTCGATTCCTGACGATGGGTTGTGTACTTGAAAAAGATATTTTATTTTACGTTGTTCCAGTCCTCTTACCTAGCAAAAATTAGTTGTACCTTTATTTCAAATGCCAGAGAACTAAGTGATGGTTACGCGTGTTTGTGGAATACTCAGCCACTTGGGCATTAATTTCATGATCAGATCGTTCTGTTGATCGGATCACCTAGAACCCACGTCATCTTAACCGACTAAGTGCCGTAGGGTCAGTACGAATGTGTCCATATGTATGTAATTTACCTGAAGCTGGAGAAATGGCTGTCGTCAATGTTGAGGTCTACACCATTTTGACTGGTCAGACAGATGACCAAGGGTCTTCCAGTCATTACGCTTTCGGTCTTTATTTTTAAATCATGGTGAAGCTATTACTAAATTATCCAATATGTCCTTCCATTTTTTTAAAAAGAGATGATACGTCATCATCACGTGTGAATTCGTAGAAGATTCTCTAGCTGGGTTGTTTATTTTAGACTGTTACCCAAAGATTGTTCTTAGAATTTTATTTAATACATTGATAGGTGCAAATATTTAATTTACAAATATCAGTAGCTCAAAGATTAAACATGCAAGCCGAAAATGACAAGTTTACATTAAAACTACTTTCAATATGTTTACTAACTAATTTGATAGCGAAGTATCACGCCTACATCTTTATAGATGTTTGGAAATCTCATCCACTCTTCCTCACATAAGTTTTGATGTCAGCAAATGAATAAGAGATTAGATGTGGAATGTAATGGAGTATATTCGATAAATCGAATATCAATTATAATTAAAGGAAAAGTTTAAACTGCAGTTAATTGATTTCGGTAGTGCTGTCTTGTTTCTTTGACCTAAATGCATTTTATTTAGATAAATACTAAGTTTTAGAACAGTGGTTTACATTTTTGAGTAGGTGTGTATTTAATTAATTCAATCTTGGAAACTGAAAGCTAGGAAATTTTATGGAACTTGAATGGAGAGTAAAAGAGAGATCTGCGGTGGCATTTGAATTCAGAAACCGAAGGTACATATGTAAATATTGCTATCATTTTGCCCGCTAATTTACCGCTACTGCAACTTGCTTCTAATTTTCTGAGACGAATAGATCGTTTATAACATAAGCACACATCCAATTATTTTAATGGCACTTAATTGATACCGGTAATTAAGTAACTCGCTAAGGGCCTTGAGCTTGTATATGTTCTTTTTTTATTATTTATATATTTATCTTTTAGCTTTAGGCCTTCCTGTGCTTCACACTGCATTGTGTATTGGACGTTGCCCGTCCAGTGCAGCAGAAGAAGAAGCAGTACGTTTGTTAAGTTTGGGAGGCGGCAACAGCGCTGCTATCTAAAAATCAAGTACCTCAAATGAAATGACAGAAAAAAATTAATAAGAGCGATCAACATACCAAAGAAGGCATCGGATAAACGCTACTTATGATGGGCTCTAATCAAAGCCGAAAGAATATTATGGCTACGAAGCACTCGATTCTGAGAGCCAGAGCTACAGCAAAAATCGGGACTCGTTATGTACGAACGGTGTACCAAACTCGAATACATGCTTGTGTTTACTATGTAAAAACTGTGATTTACCAAAAAGCGCAACTCATTGATGCGACAGCTATAAATTCATAGATCAAATCCATAATCAAGTACATAAATCAAATTCCTAAATCAAACACGAGTATTGAAGCAGATTTAATCGATTAATTTCACCGTGTCAAATGAATAGTCCTTAGTAAGGTATATCATTGCACTTAGAAATACATTTATATTCTGAATATGTCATGTTGGCATGAATCCTAAAGTTATTAGAGAGACTAAAAGCAGGTGCAGTAACTCAGTGCAAGTGAGTGAAAAAATGCATTTTCTGAATACATTCATTTATTTCTGTATCGCTACGTGAGATCCTTTAAATACAATGCATCGGTATGATAATCTTCAATTTCATAGAGGTCGCTAAGAAAGTCAGATATTATTATTGAAGAACCATAAATTAAACAATTAAGCAATTAAGTAATTGACGACTGTACTACAATTGATCAAATATTGAGTCTATTATTAGTAGATGCGGCAACATGGAGAGACATATTCATCTTTAACAATATGCTGCTGCACTATCCATCGACTCATTGATAAATAGAAGGTACTGGCGTAGTTGGTTGGTTAAGAAGTTAGATTCGCAGTCACTGGGTCTCGGGTTCTAACTTCCCCTGCTTTACTCTGCACGTGTGTCTTCTACTGTTGACAAATAAATAAAAAAAAGGTTGAGTGGAATTTGTTAGAAGGAGACTGCGCAAAATCCATCTTGTTTGTATTGTGTGTATGTGTGTGGACATGTCAGTCTGTGCATTTGTTTCTGTCGCTCTTTGTAACTGCGCGTGTTTGTGTTTATATTTACAGCCGTCACTTGCGAGAGAGTGATCATTAGTACCGTTTACAATACTTTCGCCTATTGTTTGCGTGATGTCTAGTTAGTTGTGAGCATATATAGTCACCTTCGCAGTGGACTCAGTCTTGCACGTAACGGAAAACGGGAGTGAGAAAGAGACAGTGAAATCGATAGATAAATAGATGGATAGATAGATACATAGAGATAGAGAGAGAAAAAGATAGAAAGAGAGAGAGAGAGAGAGAGCGAGGAAGGGAGAGAGAGAGAGAACTGTATTGGCACGACTGGTACTCATTATATCCGAGTAGTCTGAAGCAATGTGAAATCAAATATCTTACTCAATGTCTTTTTGAATGTGGGCAGAAGGTCAAGTGATATTATGCTTTCTAATATAAATAGCAATGTTTTGCACAACGTTATACTCAATGATATAACAAATCTGAATACATAAAAAACACACATTAGACTGAAATCACTATTGAAATTCATAAAAATGACTAGAAGTTAAATCCGGTGCCTCCCCATCGCGGGAGTCTAATAATTGCAACGAAAAGAAAAAGTTATAAGATCAAAAAAAATGATTAAATGAAGGGGATCGGAACTGCATCTTGGAAACGTTTACTTACACAACTAGCAATAACAGATTTTGTCATTCGGTTTTCGCCACACTGTAATAGTTTTTTTGTTGGCACTCTGTCGCTTACGACGTCGAGGGTTCCAGCTGATCCGATCAACGGAACAGCCTGCTCGTGAAATTAACGTGCAAGTGGCTGAGCACTCCACAGACACGTGTACGCTTAACGTAGTGCTCGGGGATATTCAGCGTGACCCTTTGAATTACAGGCACAACAGAAACAGGAAGTAAGAGTGAGAGAAAGTTGTGGTGGAAGAGTACAGCAGGGTTCGCCACCATCCCCTGCCGGAGCCTCGTGGAGCTTTAGGTGTTTTCGCTCAATAAACACTCACAATCGAAACCGCGATCCTATGACCGCGAGCCCGCTGCCCTAACCACGGTGCCATTGCGCCTCCACACTGGGATAGTAGACTTGCTATAAATAACCGTTAATACATTTAGCCTAACTTAATGTTAATTCAAAACAAACAAAAACATCTATTTCACCCGCCCTTAATTCTTTGCTAGTCCAAAACATTTTCACAAGTTTGTCTCTCAGACTTTTAGTATGAAAAGCTTGGACGTTAGAGACAAACCTATGAAAATGAATTGTTGATACTTTTAACCCTAGTTTCATACATACTGAGTAATATAAAGCTTTCCATTCATAAGTTCCAAATAAAAATTGTGGTTGAAAGAAAGAATGTTGGGAATGCGTATTATACATGATGCATGGATACCAGAGAAATAAGCCTCACATATCACACATGTTACACTTATGTATCACTTGTGTATTATATGTGATTCACAAGAGACATGTAAAGGTTTAATATCAAAACAAAGTTAGAAGTTCAACGAAATTATTAGCTATTTCCAATCCTACATAAAATACAAGAGCCGTTTTGCAGTCTTGTATTATATGTAATGCAGAAGAGAGATGCAAAGGTTTCATATCCAGACCAGTTAGAAGTACATCGGAATTAGCAGCTATTCGCAATCCTTTATAAAATGAAAGGGTCATATTGCAGTCGTTTGAACAGTGAAAACATCTGATAAGATCCCAGATTCTTCGCGTTTATCCGATACCAATTCTTTATCTATGGCTGCATTTCTGACAAGGATAAAAGCTCGATAAGTTAGAGAATTATCGTTTGAATCATGCAATATATACATCAACAGGAAATGCCGAGGAAACCCTATGAAATATGATCTTTAAATAACGATTTACACTTTCTTTGTCTCTCGCCTATTCATTGTAATTCTAACTTACATTTACCATCGATATTATTAGTCTCAGTGCGTAGATATCTGATTCTATGTTTTTCTGCGAATACATGAGTGTGTCTTTCAAAGTAATTCTGATATTTCAAAGTTTGTAGGAAATTATGGACATCTTTATCGTTGTCTTCATTGCGGGGAGTTGTCTAAATAAATTAATATATTACCATTCACGGGAAATATATATAATATACGCATCAGTAACAGAAGCATACACGCAAATGCATGCATATGTATAATGCATATTTGGACGTGTAGTTATCTATAGACTCATAAGTACATATAACTATAAAAGTGGTTGAAACATATGTATTTATGTATAACTATGAGGGCACACATGCGAATAGAAGTGATTTCCTTGAAATATAAGATCACATTAAGATATCAGTATATACATGTATAAACAACATGAGAAAATATGAATTATGTAGGTGTGTACATAGTTTTCTTTGAATTTAATATTTGTAATATTATATGCATAAATTGGAAAACTCACAACGTTATGTATGTTCACATAGACTGGCGTATTGTACCATATTCACGGAAAAAAGCATTAATATTTTAACGTCCCTTCACTGTTTATTGTCATGTTTGCATGTATGCAAATGCAGTTATGTATATTCGTCTTTATCTATCTATCTATCTATCTATCTATCGATATATCTATCTATCTACCTATGTATCTGTCTGTCTGTCTGTCTGTCTGTCTGTCTCTCTGTCTCTCTCTCTCTCTCGCTCTATCTATCTATCATATACATGAGTATATGTATGTATATGTATAAACACACACACACACACACGTACGTGTGTGTGTGTGTGCATGCGTGTTTGTTTGTGGTTGTGTGAGTGTGTGTGAATGTGTCTGTAAATGAGTTGAATAAATGAAGAATTCAAAGAATCCTGCGGTTTACAGAGTAAATTCCTACTTAAATTAATACAATATGAAGGAAGTTGCAAAACGGTAGTGGAACGTGGTTAAATTGATATATATGCACATTCTTACCTGTTGGCTTTATAAATATATATATATTTATAAAATGAAACATACGCAGTAAGTACAGGACATCACCAACGAGTGAAAAATACGAGAGAGAGTACAGGACAAAATACCAAAAGAAGATAATTCGCATCATATGTCGAACTGTATGTTACTCCTAATTCGTGCTTTTAACGACAATATAGGAAAATTCATAAGGCAGCAGCATCTAGAAATTTTAAAAATATAAAATTCATGGTGAGTTAGAGCTTCGAACGAACAAACAACGACAGATCAGACATACACAGTAAGCAATCGACGAAGACATACATTAAGGGCCGTTAGGCCAATACGAATTGTAATAAGTAACGCCTGGGGTGTATATACATACTTACATACGTACATACATAATGCATATATATATATATATATATATATATATATATATA
>NC_068992.1:19027998-19030370 GCF_001194135.2 Octopus bimaculoides
ACGCACACACACACACGCACACACACACACACACATATACACACATGCACACTTACATACAAACACGCACATATCTACATCTCTGTCTGTCTCTCTGTCTATGTATGTATGTATGTATGTATGTATGCATCTATCTATCTATCTATCTATCTATCTATCTATCTATCTAACTCCGGTGAATGACGTAATGGATATACCGCAAAGATCGGCCGTAATGGATATACAGTACTGCACACTTCGATTAATATGTGCGTATGTGTACATATGTGTGTGTGTGTGTGTGTGTCTGTAATCTCAGATATGCTTATGAATATTGGATTTGTTAGCAATCGGTCTGCAGCACAATCGCATACACACACACGCACACATACACACATACATACACACACACACACAGACGCACACACACACACACAGACACAGACACAGACACCCACACACACACACACACACACACACACACACACACACACACACACGAACATGAAATTTATATAGTTCATAAATCAAAAGGAGCGACTACTAATATATCTTTGCCTTCTAGTGTAATGGTTATCAATCAGCTTAGCAGAAGTCATTTTCAGTTAGGGATTTAACCAATACCGGAAATTGTACGTCCTAACAAAATAACTTATAGAACTCCAACATAGAATGACACGCCCGTATCGTACTCACCTCTTTCTGAACACGCGTTTTCAACAGCTTTGAACTGGTTGCTTGGCTGTAGAAGAATAGTTGTATGTTTTCATTTGTAGTGTTCTATCTGGGAAGCAGTGTTGTCCAGGAAACAATAACTGACTTTAACTCGGTATGTGTTATGACTGTAGGAAGTGTTTCCTAACTGAATGTAAAAAAATAGGATCTTGTCTATTGCTCATGTTGAATTTCAAATTGTGATGTGAGTAAACTACTTTTATTTCCTTTACTTCGTTTTAAACTAGCTTCGAGTCGCGTGGGGTGTGGCCGTGTGGTAATTAGCTTGTTTACCAATCACATGGTTCCGGGTTCAGTACTACTGCGTGTCACCTTGGGCAAGTGTCTTCTACATTATCCTTCGGGCGATCAAAGCTTTGTGAGTGGATTCTAATTATTCCAGTTGCAGGTTTCAATCTTATGGCTGGGGTGACCAGATTAAATTTTTG
This sequence comes from Octopus bimaculoides, assembly GCF_001194135.2. Taxonomy (NCBI): domain Eukaryota; kingdom Metazoa; phylum Mollusca; class Cephalopoda; order Octopoda; family Octopodidae; genus Octopus; species Octopus bimaculoides. The sequence goes on from NC_068992.1 coordinate 19,029,141, forward strand.
GATATGTATATTGACAGTTTATGACGCTTTGTGTACGCATTGATCTCTTGTATTTAAACATAATATTATATCTAGGAATTCGACTAAAATTTAGCTCGTATTAATGATTATGTCAAACACATCTAAATTTGCCAATAGAATGATAATCCATATTATATGAGACTTGCTAAACCCTTTCTCTGTACAATTCGGAGATATGTGCAGGAATATTCTGATGGAAGCCAAGGATAAATAATCAAACGAGATCGACTGTATCAGTTCAGCCCTATCATACGCCTTATAAACACGTTCAAGAAATGCATCCCTCATTTTCGAATTACTATGATTTGTCATGTTGTGTTAGTGACTGCCTTATATCTTATTATTCTGGTATTTACATCGCTGATTTTAGTTAACTATCTCCTGATATCCAGGTTATAGTGAATCTGAAAGGTGATTTGAATCATATAGTAACAACAACAACAAAGCAGACCCAATGTTCTACTTTTATGATACTTGTAATCCTGAGTTAAGTAATGTCATGACAGATTTAACTAACTATTCTGGATTTGAGAGTAGTCGATTAAGTAAAATTTGGAGTTGGAGACAAATATGGCATATTCTTAAAGATAATGTAACGCTAATGTAATGTGTTGGCGCGGATAGGCAGGTTTATCAATTTTACTAATGAAATATGTCGCTTAAGTTTCTCTTTATATATCTACACATTCCTCTGTATACCAGAGAGCTGATATTTTGAAGTATTAGTAATGCTATTTGTCAGGAAATTTGCGTGCGTCGTGTTGTTATATATATATATATATATATATATATATATATATGCACGTACACTCTGGTCTGTCTGACTGTATCTCTCTCTCTTTCTCTCTCTCTTTCTATCTCTCTCTTTCTCTATCTCTCTCTTTCTCTCTCTCTCTCTCTCTCTCTCTCTCTCTATATATATATATATATATATATATGTATTATTTTACTCTTTTATTCTTATATTTGTTTCAGCCATTTGACTGCGGCCATGCTGGAGCACCACCTTTAATCGAATAAATCGACCCAAGGAATTATTCTTTGTAAGTCAATTACTTATTCTATCGGTCTATTTTGCCGAACCACTATGTTACGGGGACGTAAACACACCAGCATCTGTTGTCAAGTGTTGTTGGGGGCAGAAACACACCCACCCAAACATATACATACATACATACATACTAATATATATATATATATATATATATA
>NC_068992.1:19030411-19040057 GCF_001194135.2 Octopus bimaculoides
TATATAATCCAAACAAAGAAGAACAAACAAGAAAAAGCATCAACGCGAGGACGTGGTACAAGTACTGTATTTTTAGACGCTCAGGAAAGGAAAGAGGATTTTACGTTTCGAGCGAAGTTCTTCAGAAATAGAGGGAAGTCCAAAGAAGGGAAGACGGAGGAAGAAAATCGCCAACGATACACACGAGGTTACATTTTCAAATGACCGGAAGGGAATGTGTGGAGAAAAAGTTCTTTCTTAGACAGGAGAGTGTAAGAGAAGGAGGTATGTGTGTGTATGTGTCGGTCTGTGCTTGCGCGCAGGCCTATGTGTGTGTGTAATAGCACGTGTATGTGCGTATGTGTGTGTGAGTGAATTTCGTGTCGCTTAATGTCGTAGGAAGAATTTATAATAAGAAACTTGGTAGCGGTGGCTGTCTTTTGTGTGTCTCCCTTCACATATGCGTAGGAGATTGTTCAGTAGAAAGGTGTTTTGACTGGTAGTTTGAAGTATGTACGTGTATGTATATGTTGTGTGTGTGTGTTTTGTGTGCAGTGTGTGCCTGTGTCTGTGTGTACGTGTGTGTATGTGTGTATGCCTGGGGTTGTCTGTAGAGTAAATGTGCGTTACTCTCTGTGTGTGCTTCTGTGTGCATGTGTGTGCGTGTGTCTATGTCCATGTATGTACGAGGGTGTGTTGTGTGCGTGTGTTTGTATGTGGGTGTGTATGCTTGTGTGCGTGGGTTTGTGAGTGTTAGGTATGTGTGCACTCATATATATATATATATATATATACGACGAACTTCTTTCGGTGTCCGTCTATCAAATCCACTCACAAGGCTTTGGTCGGCCTGAGGCTATTTTAGAAGACACCTGCCCAAGGTGCCACGCAGTGGGACTGAACCCGGAGCCATGTGGCGTGTAAGCAAGCAACTTATCACACATGTATTTGCTTTGACTTATGTGCAAGTTTGAGGAATTTAGAAATTCTTTGAAAGGTTTCATGTAGTTTTTCAAGACACTATTAATGAGATCAAATTCGATACTTCAACAGAATTCATTGTTTTCTTTTTTTAGTCTGGAAACTTTCTCGTTTAGAATTCCTACTTGACGCACACAATATTAAGAGACAATCTCATACAATATGAACGGTCATGCTATGGATCAATTTATAAAATATTTAATGGGAATATTGAAAGAAATTACCTTACATATAGACATTAGATCTACTTCAGTGATATCCAGTTTCATAGCCATAAAATTAAATTAAATTACAGGGCTACACTACAATAACACAAATCGAAACGGAGAACATTATGCACATCCACAAATGTTCCAAACTCGTCCGGTTATAATTTGGTATCTTGAATTCGGAATCAGTAAAGGAGCTTTCGTTCTATCCTCGGAGACCGACATCTTCCAATTTGTACCCCTACGCAAACACTAGGGTAGAACTTGGAATAGGAAGGTAATCTGGTTTAATCTACAAATATATAATTCGGTCAAGGAACATTGAAGTCCCCCATCTAAATTATCTGGAATATTTGGCAGCAAGGAACTAAATGGATGATAATAGATTTGAACATCTATATAGAATTTCTCGAAGAAAGCAACGCAATAGTTCAAGGGGTCGCGACACTGAAGAGGTTTTGCAAAAAGAGAAGATTTAGGGAGTAAATGTGTCGGATACATCGGATATATCTATATCAAGATATCTTTGTCTTTCTCATTTTCGCTCCGTAAATAGACGTACATATGTGATAGAAAGAAAGAAGGATAGACCGAGATACGAAAAGAAACAAATATATAAGTATTACAAAATCTAACATTGAATTGTTGACGAAAAATTGAGAATGGCCTGTAAGTTGCGTAGTTTCTATTTCACAGTGGTAGATATTTCACAATTACTCGTGGTGCAAATTGAGATGATTACATCAGGAAACAGATGTTTTAACATTTAAGAAGACGCAAAAGTGTTGCACTCACACCTATAGTATTGTAGCATCTCTCTCACTCTCTGTATATGTGTGTATGCATGTATGTATGTATGTATGTATGTATGTATGTATGTATGTATGTATGTATGCATGTATATATACATGTATATATATATGTGTATACATATATGTATGTATATATATATATGTATGTATATATGTATATATGTATGTATATATGTATATATGTTTATATATGTATATATATGTACACACACACACACACACACACACATATATATATATTTGTTTTTTCTGTAGTTGCAGCTATGAGCTGCGGCCATGCTGATGCACCACCATTTTGTTACACTGTTATTACTGAGAGCCTCCTCCAATATGTGGCACTTGGTGAAGAATTGAGTTTGATGTAGCTACACTCATTTGCACTTCTTGCCGTGAGGTAGGTTCATCTGGGACTCTCGAAGTCAAACTTCACCGCCCTGGAAATTTCTTCGTTCATAAATATTTACAAACGTCACTGTAGCGGCAAGTATTTGTAAATACTTATAATTATCCTTCTTTCATATTAAGCTTTCTTTAAACAGACAATATTAGCAAGCTTTCTTTCAATAGACAATATTTTTATTTTATGACTTAAAAATTACTACTTATTTACTTATCTTATCTTCTATTAACTTTGCAACTTTTTGTGCAGAAAAATCTTCCAGAATAGTCAAACATCCGTAGATATACAGAAAAAATAATTTTGAGGTGTAAAAGTCTTATTTACTTATCTTATATTAATGTTTACCAGAAAAAAATCAGCGCTCGTCGAAATATGAAAATGTGTTGAGAGAGAGGGGGGAGAGAGAAATAAAGAGAGTGAATGAAAAAGAGAGAATGAGAGAGAGAATGTGTGTGTGTGTGTGTGTGTGTGTGTGTATGTGTGTGCGAGTGTGCGTCTGTAGATAGAGAGAAAGGGATTGAGAGAAAGAGAGAGAGAGAGAGGTAGCGTTCATCAATAAAGTGGAAAGGTTTTTGCTGAGAGAAAGGGTGAGAGGCGCTGTTTGATCCACCCCCTCTCTCATTGTTATTACCATTTTGTCTCTTCTCTTCTTTTTTACTCTTACTGACACTGCTACTTCCTTGTTGCGTGATGTTGGACAAAGTTACAAACAAGCTCATTATATATATTTATATATATACACACATATGACGGACTCACCCGTAGTCTTGACGAACCATTGTGAGTTATATCTTTAGAGAATGTTGTGTAAAGCCGGAACAATGTGAGAAGGTACAAAGTAAATTACAAAAGGAAGAGAAATCGGAACAAAGTTGCAATTTTACATTGTATATCCATATTTCGAGGAGAAGACCTCTTCTTCAGGACATTTGCCTCCCTCTCTCTCTCTCACATCTCAGCAACCACCTTTTCCAGCTACCGCTTTTTCCAAATGTATCTTTCTAATAACTTTTAAAATATTCTGTTGAAAAGAATCCTTCGGATTACCAGGGGGAGATTTAAGTATAGTTGCATACTATTTAACCTCATTATATTCTACCAATCATTACTAAATTTGCTGAAGTGAAAATCAAAGTTACGTACCGTAAGGTAAGGAGTGCTCTGGGATTTAAATGAAATTTACCATGAGTTGGTAAAATTATTCTGCGCAGTGAATATATAAACAACTAGATTTACATTTATAGGAACTTTTCTTGAAATTAAATTATTTGGTGATAAATGTGTCTGTTTAAATATGTAAGCAAGTATCAATACCAACAAACGACAACTCAGTAGTGGCAACCACAGAAGATATTTATTAAAATAGAAACAATAACAGCAGATCAAGCACAAAAACATATGTTGTTGCAGTCAAATGTTCATTGAATCAACAACTGTAGAAGCTAGTTAAATTTCTTGCTTTCAACTGTCTGGATTGCTAGCTCACCCAAGAATGATATACTATTCTTTGGGCAGGACTGTCACATGCCTTCGGAAAACAAAATCAAGAAATGTAGAACATATAACTTTAGTACTGATATTCCAAACCTGTACAATCCCGTTAGTATCTCATGAAATATTGCTATTCCAGAGAATTCCTACCACATACGTTACTTATCAACGACGATAAAGTCATGACCAGTCTTTGTTAAACCCATACCTATTTGGTTTAGCTAGAGATTTCGAAAGCATAAATCATCTTTATGGTGTCTACAGGACTACTACGGTGACTAAATGTAAACTTGTGTTCGTAGGGGCTATTCAACATTACCATGAGGATTTAGATAGAGTCTCAATATTTAAAAGTAAAGCGTTTACAATGACATCTTCCTTAAGCTGGACCATAAATGTGAGACGTCCGTGTATAAAGCTAAACGATGCTAAGTCTAACATTCACCACCAAATATGATGAAGTGAACATAAAATAGGACAATTATAAGACGATGTAAATAGAAATAAACTAAAAGAAATTATTATTAACCTTCTGGTTGTTGTTATTGTTTAATAGGAAGGGGAAGACATGCTGGAGTATTGGAAACAACGCTTGCAGTGTTTAGTTCAATCCATTCGCAATCTGACTTTTGAAGTTTGTCTTTTATTCTTGCGGGGTCGATAAAATGAGTATTGACTTAGGTCAATATACCGCATATACTCGTGTACAAATTTCATTCGTGTAAAGTTGCGCCCCTAATTTAGTATCTAATCTTAGTACAATTTTGTTCCCTTCCATAATTCTAGGTTGCCCTGTGCAGAAGTCGCCTTCCAGGTCTTTTTATTTTGTATCCAGTTACAATCAGATATAAAATAATGGGACTTATGCATGTATGAATTCAGTTTTAACTTTTCCCTTTTCTCGAATCTAAGTCTTCGTGTACATGTAAAAAAAAAAAAAAAATCATCATTACTGTTATTGTTGCAGTTACTCCTCTTGTTGCACAGCAATATTCAATTGTTATGTACAGTATATCACAATAAGGCTTGTCATAACTAACAACTAATCTTTCCTATTCCTCTACTCTGTCTTTCTAGCCTAAATTTATCTATGTGATGCATTATACACGCATCACACACGCACTGCCTTTTCTATTTTCCTTCTTTCCCACTCGTTTTCTCTCGCTTTCCCCCCACCTCTCTCTATTTCTGCATTAGACTAAATGTAAGACCGAGCCTTACCGAGCATGTGACAGCTTGTCGCTTGTCTCTTGCAGAAGTGTCAAAGGAATACAGATAATGCTGATTTCTGACATCTTTAACATTTAATGGCATCTTAAGAAATGCTGCGTAACATTTCGTATCAACAGAAGCAATGCTTGCACCACTGAGATGCTGTTGCAGCTACTACTGCTCCTGATTATAGTGATGACGACGATGATGATGATGATAATCATCATCATTGCAACAACCGTCATCATCATCGTCATCATTTTATACTTAACCGATAAAGCTCAGAGTACCACATGTGTAAGCTGCGTGTTGGGTACAGATGAACTCAACCAAGTTCTCTGATGAGAACAGCAATAGCGCAGGAATTTTCGTGTAAAAATTGGTTTCAAATTGTGGAACAAAGCTGGCAGGATTCGGAGACGGGTTAAGTTGATTAAATCAACCTCAGTGTTCAACTGGCACTTATTTTATCGACCTTGAAAGGACGAAATGTAAAGTCGACTCTGGCAGACCTTGAACTCAGAACGTAAATACGGACGAAGTGACGCCAAGCACTTTGCTCGGCGTGCTAACGAATCTGCCAGCTCACCGTCACCTTTCTTTGTGTAAAATTTGTTGCACAAAATATTTAGTATGGAGACACGAGACTGTTCGATGTTCGTGCTATTTCGTTTTTAAATTATAAATATGTATAAATCAAATGGCTGTTGAATATCCGTCATTTTACAGGCATGGCATCTCGTCCGTGTGCCCTCCAATCTTACTCTTAATTCTCTTCCATTTGACCTAGGAGAATAGGACTGGAATGGAATCAATGCTGCCCTTCTCACACGAGTTTTCAAAATTTAGCGGCATTCGGCAATTTCAGATTCTCAACCAATTTTTTTTTTTTATGTGTGGACCCATTGGATTATTATTTTATTTTGGCGGAACCCATAACCGTTCAGAATTTAAAAACTAGTTTTAAAGAAACGTCTTTCAAAATTCCTATTTTGTATTTCACACATTAATTTATGTAGGTTGAATTCTGTAAAATCTTAAACAAAGAATCGTAGCTGTTTCTTGCAATACATAACAATTCATACATCTAAAGCAGAAATTTTCCGTGGAGCCTTAAAATACTATCATGGACACCCAATTTACTCTTTTGCTTCATGGACCCGCCAAAAATCTTATATGGCCTCTGAGGGTCCATATAGACCCCGGATGAGAACCATTTATTTAGATGAATTATCTTTTAGAAAAAGAGCAAAAAGTTTTTCTTGAGTCGGCTACGCCCACGAAAGGACCATTACTATTGGTGGGTGATGCTACTATCGCTACCACTGTTACTACCTACATCCACTCGGCTTTTATTATTAACGTTGATACTAGATGTCACTGCTACTACTGTTACGGTTGGCGCCTTCACTGCTTTTGATGTTGCTGCAGCCATCTCCGTCTTCTTCTCCATTTAACATATAATTAACATAATATTATCGTAGGTGTTGCTTCTGCCACCATCATCATTGGTCGTCTTAAACAATTTTGCCACAGAAGAAAGAGAAGGAAGCGGAGGAAAGCCTTCATCTGTAAGAGGGCAGGTGAGAGGAAAAGTTTACTTTTTGATTGTTTTTACGCTGGCTCGTAAGGTTGCCATCTTGTATGTTGATAATTTTACATAAAGAAAAAAAAATAAAGAAAATACGCCCACCAGGCGTATTCTAGTGGTTGCAATATTCTGCCACTGACAGGGCAAAGACAAACACAGGACACCAGCCAAGAGATTACTGATGTTCTTATTAACAAGTTAGAACCAAAATTTAGCACAAAAAAACAATAACAAAGAGGTGAAAACAGCAATTATAACCGAGACTCACTTAACGCGTTCAAAAGTACGTTTGTACTATTCCGCAGCAAATATAACAATAGCAATAGCCATAATAATAATAATAATAATAATAATAATAATAATAATAATAATAATAATAATAATAATAATTGAAAAATAGATTAACTGAGATCAAAGGCGATGAATGAGAAACATAAACCAAGTCGAGTGAAATTATATGTGGTTAAATTGAGAGAAAAATATGTTCAACAAAGCGTATTGAGAAAACAACGTGGCAGCAATATTCACAATAAATAGTGAAAATAGTAGGAAGTAAAACGAGACCCAGGTGTAAGCAAATTAAACAAGATTTAACATACGTAATTAATAGTTGAGAGGAGAAGCTAACTGTATAAATAACTATTGATAGTAAATGCAAACGAATAGAAAAAAGTAAAAGACAAAACAAAAGGATATGGTGATATGTTGGTAAGTTTCTAATTATTATTATTATTATTATTATTATTATTATTATTATTATTATTATTATTATTATTATTATTATTATTATTATTATTATTATTATTATTCGTTCTTTCATGGTATTCAGAATGTAATTATTTCCTGCTGAGCAGGCAGAGATGTAATTTGCTGTAGTAGAAGAAAGCATTCATATGGCTAACATACCTACAACAAAAATACCAAATAATAATAAAAAGAACAAACACTAACACTACTACTACTACTACTACTACTACTACTACTACTACTACTACTACTACTACTACTTACTGCTGCTGCTGCTGCTGCTGCTGCTGCTGTGTTTACCATGCAGTGAAGTCTATAACTAATGTTTCTATGAACCCTGTCATAATTACAATATTGATTGCAGCTGCTGCCGTTGATGACGATTACGACGACAACGACGATGATGACGACGACAACGAGACTGATGATGATAATGATGATAATAATCATCATCACCATCGCCGTCATCATCATCATATTGAAGGCGATGACAATGATAGTGATGAAAGTCTCGACGTCGATGATGATGGCAAAGACAAAGGTAGCGAAGATGAGGATGATGATGATGACGATGGTGATGATAATGATGATGATGATAATGATGAAGTTGATGGTGAATATGACGAAGATTACGACCATGACCACAACGATGGTGATGATGACGGTGAAGGCGACAAGGACAACGACGAAGATCACAGCATCGATGGTAACACTCTAGCGAACTGATGATAAAAGAGTATGAAAGTTGAAGCAAAATAAACCGATTCTCGAGAGACGTGGACTTGTATTGTGCAATGAAACATATTTCTGCAAGTGTACATGGCACGATGATACACATTAGATGATGTTTAGCGGGTTACGTATGAGAGATGAACGGTTACCCGTGATGTGGGAGAAAACAAGAATAGAAGTTTGTTTTTCAACTACAACCGCCTGTTACATAAATCATGAAAAAATATGTATAAAATATCCAGTTGGGTACCGTACGAACAATCACTTGTAATTCGGGTTATGACTTACAGCATCGATCTGTGAGGAACACCTAGAATTGATTAAGGTAATCAATGCCAATAAATTTCTTCCGATGGGTAAATCTTGGGTTCGGTTCTCTGAATTTTACATATTTTACCGAATCTATACTCAAGAGAATTACAATTTGGTACAGACGTATATATCCATCAGGGGAACAACTTCCGAATTATCTCTCTTCCATTAAACTTCAATTTTATACAATAGCTACTATAGCCATATTTGCATTATGTATTTTTAGTGAATACACATAGTAGCTCGTATTTACATATGTGTGCTCCTGGTTGCGGAGTTTCACATGTTTTTCCACATATTTTGGCATCAAACTTGGTACATAGTGTTGTGAATTCGTACGATTGTATATCTATCCGTTTGTGTGTCTATTTATATATAAGTTCATGTATGTATTCGTAAGTTCTTGTATATGTCCATCTGCTCGAACTGTTTACATGTGAGTTCACTTTGTAGACAGCAGACTATATGACTAGACCAGTGGGAAGGCTTTTTGAGAAACAGTTGTTTACAACAGAGTTCGTTTATCCATGTATGGCATAAAATCAACTATATTATTATATCTTAAATGACAAATGTTGATTTACAAGGTACAAATATCCATTATTTTAATGGAATATATCGGAAGTTGTATCATTCATGTCTTTCCTCTAAAAGATTAACAACTGCGTTAAAATAGTACATTAAGAAATCGAAAAACATTCAGTGATCCTGTCCCTCAGAAAGTGGATTCTTCATGAATATAAACATTTTCACAAATATATAACTACACACGGAACCGAACATAAAATATATGTTCCTTTCATATATTCTCAGCATTCTTATCTGACTGCTACTAACACGTAGACATTACTAAACTTGTCAACGTTCGGTAAGGAGAAGGTTAAGTCGCTGACAAGGGAAACGAAACGTACAGCGGTTTTTTGCAAAATTATTCTACAGATGCCGTGAGCTATCAAGCCTTAAAGGGTTAATTCACTGTCAACAAGGTTTAGTAGCGCAATATCTATAAACATAAATATACATTTTTCATTGTTTTAATATCGGTCGACAGCGTTATTGCAATACTTTAACATGGTAATAGTAGTAACAGTAATAGTAGAATTATTATTATTTTTGCTATTGTCGCTGTTCGTGTTCTTGTTGTAGTTGATGTGGTGTTGGTGTTGATGGTGTAAGCATA
>NC_068992.1:19040150-19044463 GCF_001194135.2 Octopus bimaculoides
TATATATATATATATATTTCACTACTACCGTCGAATATATTTCTGAATTCTTACATTTTTAAACAATTAAGTTATTCCCGTTCTATGCTTAGTATAAATTAGCCTGACAATTCTTAGAGTTGTGTCCCCGTCCCTCTAATAATTGATATTGAAAATGAGTCAGTACAAAGCGTCACCCTTACCACTCGTCGTCCGCTACCCACACCACTAATGTATTCTAACATTTCTACGTTTACATATGTATTGCTAAACTTCTATACATACGCCTACACATACATGTAAACTAATATTTGCTTATATACTTAAGTAGAAATATATCCATATTTGGATATACCCTATACATGCAGCTATATAACTTAAGCAAGCACACATTCTTTTGTTAACTGTAGTGTCATTATTGTATAAAATTCCCTGAATAGATAATTTTACAGCAATGCATGATCTTGCAGAATTGTCACTTATTACTTATCTACAAAAATATATGAATAACCGATTTTGATATACATGTATGCATATTTATAAGCAATAACCATAGCATGTTTATATGCCAGTACTGAATCTATTATACCTGACTGACAAAGGAAAATACAACGATATAAGTAATACAACTATAATAAATATTGGATTATACAGATAGTATAGCTAAGTCGGCATGTTTCGGTTTCATCTTATTGTTTATTATTATTATTTTTTTTACAATGAATAAATTCATTGACTTTTGTAAATTAGAGTTTCTCCGGAATATTGGTCGTTCGTAGTTGTGTATTGTAGAAGCTTTATTACCTCTAGTGGAATCTGTTTTCTGAATATTTTTTTATGCTTGTAAACAGCATTTTTTTTTTTTTTTTTTTTTTTTTGTGGAATTTGTTTCCAAGTAACCCTATATCTTTGATATCATTTTTTAAAATCCATTTAATAAGCATGATCTTTGTTTTGTACTGCTCTGTTGTATATATTGCAAATTACCATGTAGTATGGGTTGGAGTCTGAACTTTCTTATCATTACATTCAGAATTAATTCTTCTATTTATTATTTAATATGCATTGGTATTGTTGATGGAGAATGCGAAGAGCAAAATCACGTTCTGAGTTCGATTACCACCGATAACAAGAATGACTTCACTTTTTACAGAATCAACATAAACACCAGAAATATTTGGACATTATTTTCAACAATACCTCTTCTCTAAGATTCTATGTTATCTCGTTTCCTGTGATTTCTCATCGTTTCTCTTTTCACAACCGTAACATTTAAATTTTGGTAAAATCTAATCTTCAGGTTTCATACAGAATAATGAAAGTCATAGTCAGCGGTAATATATCCTATGTTTGACATTATTGACAAAATCTCCTGAAAGCAGTGCTCCAGTATGGTCGAAGTCCAATGATTGAAAACAAATAAAAGAGTAAACAAGAAACATGTTTATTGGTATTATTCAGGTTTGCGGTCTGTCTGAATTTCTGAATTGGAAAATTATTATAATCATACGCTAAGAAATTCAAACCAATGTTCTCACCTTGCATGTTATTGCATTCATATTTCAGTTGTTGTACTCTCTGTCCTTTTACCAGTGACTGTTCTATTCGGTAATGCGTTCGGAATTTAAAACGAATCCGTCTATAAAATCCACTGTGGCTCTTATTCTCTCATGCATATCAGGTATGTTCTGTGTATTAATAATTTTGCTACATGTGATTCCACTAGTTTGTTGCGCTTCAAGCTGAGTATATACAGCTTGACTGGCATACTGACTACCGAAAGTACTAGTATTAACACTCAATATCATGTTCTCTATAGTATTAATGAACATCTTTTTTGATTTCATACTCTAAGAGCATTCCAGAATGCATAAGTACCTGTAGAAAGCTGGAGAAAGGTAGACTGGCCAACGCCTTGTGATTATAACAACCAAGACGAGAACACTATTCTGAATGTTCTATAGGATGATATAGTCTGTGGTTTTACTATAAGGTTTTACTACAAAGTAATAGGTAGCAGCAGTAGGTCTCCGGATGATTTTGTCATTACGTTATGTAATTTATTATAATATTCATTATTTGATAAATTTTAGTGTTGCTGATGGAATATTTATATTCAGGAATATTTGATTTAAAAATCTTTGAAACATTAAAATCAAAGTCAGTGCAATATTTAGACAAGTCAAATTACGTATTGAGTTCTGTTGTTTGTGTGAGTGATATTGCCTCGCATATTTCCGTGGTCAATAAAATATGTACCTTGCAGTTGTAGTGATTATTTGATTGGTTGTGTTCCACATGAAAAGCTTGTATCCTATACTGACTGTTAGGCTTATTCCCAGTAGCCATTAACCGACATATATTTATATTAAACATCATTTGCTTTGATCTCACCTATTTAACTGGATGGTTAGTTGATATTTAGTAGTCATAGGCACTAAAACAAGCCTTTCAATGTTAAATAAAATATTACAAATCATTATTACGTAAAGGTAATGCTGCACTAGACACTGTAATGTTCAAGTTAAAAGGTGTACAGCATATTGCCTTGATACTGATATGTTCTGATTTATATTACGTAGCATACTGTAGTATGTTTTGCGGATATAAACGACTATATCCAAGTAGTATGCCATATTAAATCTCGAGAACGAATAGAGCTCGGTCTGTCCGTAAATAGAAGCAAACCACCTTGATATTTGAGGAACAGTTGATGACGTAAATGATTTGTATAGCCTCGCAATGATCTGCGTGTTGAAACTGGCACCAAATGTAAAATCGGATGGATAGCAGCTGTATCTTGGTGTTCCATAGACACAATGCATCCACCTATTCCAATATCATCGCAATAATAACGGAGCCAAATTATAGAGAAATGTGGAGGAGAATTATGAAAGCATCAAAATACTAGTAATTTGACAAAGGTATTGGTGGAAAATCGTGAAATTTTCGCACCACGCTCAGAACAGAAACGAAGAATTATAAAGAGGCGTATCATCGCCGCATACACTCCAAGAAACATTAACGAAACGAAGAATGTGACTGGTTAATTTCATACTCTAAGAGCTTTTCAGAATGCATAAGTAAGTACCTGAAGAAAGCTGGAGAAAGGTGTACGAAAGGAACATTGTAATGACCTCCGGTAGATGTAAAGAAGCGAAATGGAAGACTTAGGCCACAGGAGAATCTGAAGTATGTCAAGAGACAGTGGAAAATCATAGAACACACAACTGATTAAGGATGCAGATGTAGAACGGTTCGATACGGAAACATGCTATCAATTGACTAAATTGAGAATCTCTGACTCCTCGTTACTATCACTTCAGTATATATTTTGATTGTTAACATCCGTCGGCGATTCAGTGTTACATAAAATAATGGTGGCTACTTAAAGTGTTAGATAACATAGTAGTGACTAACTACAGTGATATTGCTTGACAGAGCTCCAAATCTCTGAAGCAGTGAAATGAGCTAATGTGGCCCAACGCAGATAAACAACAAAATATGCAATGAATTGAGATCAACTGTAGTATATTGTGATCAACTATATTATTAAGTGTAATATTTGAGTACCTGTGATTAGCAAGAAGAATATATAGCAATATCTGAAAATATCTGGTCTACGTTAAAAATATTTCTTCAGTTACATTAATAGTAGCTAAAGGAATTTGCTTTCTATCTACATGTCGAAAATTCTTTCTTACTGAACATTTGTTCTTCCAAAATTTGACTTATATTTTATTAGTATCCTATTAGTTAGTGCTAAGTTGAAGTCACAAAATTGTCATCGATCGGAATTTTTTCTTTTTATCGTTTGGTTTATTTTATGATGTTCTATCATCTGAATTGATAAAACTCAGCTAATTTCTTGGAGGCCTTATTAATTTTGAAGATACCAGAGTTTTATCAAGAAGAAAATAAGAAAAGTAAAATGGATGACTAAATAAATATATCATGTAATCATTTGTATCTCGCTGTTAAACGAAAACGCATCTGATCACATCACCTGCTTGACAATTATTGATTATTTCAAAACGAAGAAAAAAACAATTCTATTTTCATTTTTCTCTTCACGTTCTTGTCCCAAGTCTAATGAGATATCGTGTAAGGCTGCTGCTAATGCAAGCTGTTATATTTACTGATTTATTTTTCTTATATTTTCAGCAATCTCCGGACGTTATGCAGGTGGAACACTTGAAATAACTGATTACACACACACACACACCACACACACACACACCACACACACACACACCACACAGACACACACAGACACACACACACACACACAAATACACACACATGTTAACTGTATATATATATTTATATATATA
>NC_068992.1:19044752-19048009 GCF_001194135.2 Octopus bimaculoides
TATATATACATATATATACATCCAACATACATGGACACGCACATACATACACGCATACATGTATTCACACATCCATACATATTTTACTCACTTTTCTCTCCTGATGAACATTTAAAGTTAACCTAATTCATTAAAGCTATAGCAGGTGATATGAGTTGTAAATAGTTATTACTGGCTTATTAGCAGTTGATCAAAACTTCTTCATATCTCTCTTATATAGAATACAAGAGTGGAAAGTAAGAAACAGAGATTGAAAGAATGAATGAAAGAAGTAAAGAAAGAAAACAAAAACAAATGAATGGAAGAAAGGAAAAGGATAAAAGAAACGAATAAAAAATATTAAAAAGCCGGAAGAAAAAAAGGCGACTGAGAAACTTGACATAAGAAAATAATATAAAGAGAGAAAAGGAAAGAAAGAAAATAGCACAAGAAAGAACACAAAACACAAAAAAAGACATAAAAAGAAACGGTAAAAATGTGATTAAATATTCTCAGAAACTACAAATTGTTTTACTTTCGTTATTGTTTGAAAAAGCTAAATGAAATAAAAAGAAAACAATCATTGAAATATAATAAAACAGAGTAAGGCTTGATTTGTTTTCTGAATTTGGATCATATTTTAAAAATTATCGGTTTAAAAGAAGAGCTTGAGATTAATGATAATTATTGGCCACCAAGGTCTTACAGAGAGAATACAATCTTTGCCCGACAAACGGGCTATCACATATGCAGATTTGCGGACTACCCCTAGTTTGGATAATTTACAACTTCCGAGGTTCCGCTAGCTATGAATCATATGTAGCCTGGATTTTATCTACCCATATTTTGAACATATATATATATATATATAGAAATATATATATATAATTGTCACTAAATGGGACTAAGGTGTTAAGAAACACATATATTGCTAGAAATGCAAGCAAAACTGCTCCAATGATGTAGTCAACGTAAATGAATGAAAGCATGCACTAACAGGGACCTGAATCGTCCGAAAAATGCCGATCCTTATAATACTCTTTTTGCTGAAACGTTGTAACCGGCTGTTTATATTAACTTTATGTATACACATTAGGGAATCACTAGACCATCCATGAATATAAATGACGAAAACATATATACTAATAAAGAAGGAAGCCGAGCTAGCTTAACTGATAAGGCAATAGAAATTGCCGAAACTGACGTCAATATTAAGAATTCTCGATCGGAATTTTGCGAATGATGCAGATCCCTGTTAGTGCATATGAGCGCTACTAATGCGGAAAAGTCCATGTCATGTTTCATAAGTGGCAGCGCTTCGGCGATGACTCCTGGTGATGAGAATGAAGCTTTAAAAACGTCGATACATAAATAACAATAGCAGTAGGTACGATCGTCAATTCTTGGGCCTTATATTGTCATCACCTCCGCACAGTAGTACATAGACATGAATAAGTGCGGAGATGACGCTCGCCAAAATGAGTTTAAGTAGCTTTGGCATGAAGTTTCAGACCCTAGGAAAAAATCTCTTCCAATGGCTACAAGAATATCCCGCAAATGATGATGCGGAGATGAGTTCAGTCAGTATGTTGATGTTTGGGAAGGTATCAAGGTGTTAAACGTGATATATCAACGGACACTTCACGGCCTGTTGCTCAAACGTGGGAGGGAGCAGGAAAAAAGGGGCTACAGCCAGCAATCGAGCACCTTCAGAGTTATGAGGATGGTTGAAATAGGAGAAATTTGATGAAAGACTATGCTCTCCTTAATTCGTATTCCTTAACCATTTTTGAATCCTATTAGATAAAAGTTTTGCTTTAATCAAGTAAGTCATGGTGGTGTCGGTAAAAAGCAATGGACAATTTAAGCATCGCAATTTGACTTAATGTAAACTAGCTTGATTTTGTCTCAGTAAATACATTAGATATGTAATCAATCTTCCCGTGCTTATCATGGTTATAAAGGACATTATCACCATCATCATCATCATCATCATCATCATAATAATAATAATAATCATCACCATCAAGTATGGCTTATATTGTTTACAAAATAGCGCTGTGTCGTAGAATCGGTAGAGTATGGGAGATAATGTTTTGGAAACTTGTTCCGGCCGTTTAACTCTAGAGTTTAAATCAAGCCCAGGTCGACTTTGATTTTCATTCTTTCAGAATCAATAAACTAAGACAGCAGTCAACTATGCCCAGTCTCAAATTGCTGGCTTATGCATAAATTACAAACCATCAGAAACTCATTTGAAATCATTATTTAAGATGAATCTAAAGTGGCGTGGTGATAGTATCGGTAGAGCATCGCCAAAAATGCTTTGCGACATCTGTTCCATCTCTTTATGTTCTGAGTTCAAATATTGCTGATTTTAAATTTGCCTTTCATTCTTTTGTGGCCGATAAATTTAGTACTGAGTCGTTGTAATCGACTAACCCCTTTCATTCAAAGCTGCAGGCATTCTGCTTATTTTAGAGAATATTTCCTAAAATGCAAGTTTGCGATGCGTGGGACATTTTGCTGCTATTTCGTGCTAGCAGTGCATTATATTTGCAGATTTCGATGGCGTAACTTACAAGCGGTAGACCTAAACCAAGAAAGAAATTATCGGGGGTGGGGTATGTTTATTCCTGTTTAAGTAGGCTACAAAATAAATCTATCGGTCGGATAGCGCATTTAGCGGTAAACTTTCCGTTGCAAGAATTCACACTTTGAGAATAACATGACTCGGTCCTTGCAAAAGTTTCTCAGTTCCGGTGAAATTGTTAACAAAAAGCTGTTAAAAAGCTTCACGCGGAGATAATTTGACACGAAACTGATTTAATACATTGCAAATATCCTAACAAGCCATAGAACAATGAATATATGGATATATAGGTGTAGCTTAAAATATAGACAAAAGTGTAAAGTTTATATAGTAAATAATCTCATTACAATAAATGGTCAAGTGATTCGATTATTCTATTTAATATGCTCCATAGGAGCGAAATAATCTCTCATGATTTTGGTACAAAAACAAGTGAACTTTGATTTTACACGAAGATATTGTTAGAGACTGTAAAATTCTCGGCATGAATTATGTTGTATAGAGTACAAACACATGTATTTTTCTATAATCAATATAACACAATGTAATATCAACGAACTTAGATAAAATCTAAACGTCAACTGAAACAATATCTTGCTTCCAAATTCACACCATTGACATTTACACTTCCGTTTCTGATATTAGAGTCGATATCTATCAATATCTATCTATCAATATATATATA
>NC_068992.1:19048263-19057855 GCF_001194135.2 Octopus bimaculoides
TACATACATATGCATATGCATATATATACTTATATATCCAAATGTTTGATTATATATGTATCTCTGTATCTCTGTTACACACACACACACACACACGCACACACACACACACACACATACACACACACACACACACACACACACACACACACATATATATATATATATACATATATATATATATGCACACACATATGTATACACACACATACACAGATTATTATACTATCTCGTTAGTACAAAGAGATGTGTGATTGCTACCATCATATGTAGAGCTCAGAATAAATTATTATAGATCAGTTTAGAGGTTAAGTAACTATAATGCTTAGTAGTATTACTATTTATGAAACAGACCAAACGTGGGAGAAAGTAAGTTCATCACAAGTTTATGTGAGTTGTCCTTACGTTCGTTTTCCCATTAGGGTCTCTTGGAATACTACATTTGCTATTCCGAGTGCTTTTGAATGCTTGACCAATATTTATTGTTGAATCCGAACTCTTCTAGTACCGCTCTTTCTCAGATATTATGTCAGTGTTCATAGAATGGAATTCACCTTATATTAAGTTGGCAATTATTATCATACGCAGTTGATAGATGTCAATGTTTCGAAGAACATATCATCTTCTACAATGAATATAGTGACAAAAAATTTACTATCCTTTAATATAACTGAACTACTTCTATGGAATTTTCAGTTGTTATTTCAATTTCACTTTCAGTTATATGTTTCCATTCGGTGTCGCTGAAGATTGATAATGATTTGTTTAGGAAAGGTAGCATTATTCATGGAAAATTCAAATTGCATTCGCAAAATCATTAATTGTTTTATTCCCGACATTGGGAGAAACACAGCTGCTTTTGTTTTGAACAAATGATTTATCATTGTTACTCTTATCAAATAGTGAGTTGCTCTACCCTAAAGAATGCTGTAGAATTTTTAATTCCATTTAAATCAAGTTTCCAATGAGTTACGGTAAAGTTTAATTCTTTTACGAGTATATAGATCAGATAAGTCTTGGATGAACGTATTATTTTGCTCTTTGTCTGCTTCCAATGTGAATTTCTGTTCCTCTGGACGGGGTCTACGAAACGGTCATCGTATTTCCATTGGTTAAATATATTAGTATTATTAGCCTCAATAGAATGGTGAAAAGTGCAACGTTATTATCTACGATTAACTAATGTACTTACAAATGGTGTCTTCTTTTTTTCTCTCTCTCTCCATTTTTTCTTTCTCCATCCGTTGTCTCTCCTCATTCCTTTGTTTTGAAGAGCGTAGGCATGAAACGTTGAAGATATTTTGCTGAACGTATAACTAATAAACAATGTTATTTGTTCTTTCACCAATCTCAATTTATCGCACAATTTTGTATATTTTTGAACTATATTTAAAGTACGTTCATATGGTTACACCAGTTTTATCCTACTGGACTGAACTTTACCCTCTAATCGGACTATCATCACATTTTCGGCCAACTTCTTGAAATATTGCGACCTCTTACCACCACTCCACACAAATTACTAGTGGAATTTTATACTTCCCGGATTCTACCATCATACTACCCATATTTATTGTACACGATATATACTTTATACTAAAGGTTGAATGAAACTACGAAATGTAGAAATATGGATATTTGATAAAGAGAGGAAAAAAAACTGTTAAAACTTTTGCATAGGGGCTTAGCGAATTTCATCGACACCGGTATTTAAATGGTACTTATTTTATCGACCCCGAAATGATGAAAGCAAACTCCACCTCGGCGGATTTCCACTCAAGACTCAAAGACAGACGAAATGCCGCTAAGCATATTGCCCTGCGTGATAACGATTGTGCCAACTCACCGATATATATGAGTGTGTATGTGTGTGTGTGTGTGTGTGTGTGTGTGTGTGTGTGTGTGTGTGTGTGTGTGTGTGTGTGTGTGTGTGTGTGTGTGTGTGTGCGTGCATGTGTGTGTACGCGCGCATATATATAACATACATATATGCAGCATATTGATATAGATTTATTACTATTTTCCTTTCCTTATTCCTTTTTTTCTCCTCCAATAATTTGCCAGTTACACTTGCTAGATTCTTATACTTGCCGCTTAGAGCATGAGATTCCATTTCATGTTTTCCGTAAATTGAAAGTGACGGTCTAACACACAAGCATGTGTGTGAGTGTCTGTGCGTGTGCGTGAACGCATATGTGAGAGATTTTGTATGTGTATAGATTAAGGTGTTTTATTTTACTTTGAACTACTTTACGAAGCTGAATGTTCTAGCCTAGTAACCGTACAGTCCATTTTCCCACTCGCCATGTTCCTTCGAGTCAAACATTTACTGGATCTAGAATATATTTGTGATCTGATGACAGCTTCAGCATATTGAAAAATAACGAATGCATGATAATGCCATCAGTTACTATGCACTTTCTAGCTGCAGTAATATTCAGATACAGAAAAGATCTCTGTGACCCAAGGTAACACTTTCTCATCTATCATTTCTACATAAGCTTCACAGTTGACCTTGACGCCAGTATCGATGGAGACCAAAAGAAACTTAAACCCATCAGAAGAAAATGTGGCCCACACCATGGGTGAAACTGGCTTCTGACAGCATAAATGACACGTGTTACCTTCGGGCAGGTCGCCTGCATTACGTGCATAAAGCCTAACGTTCTGTCTGTTGGTAACTACCCCCACGGTGAAGATCTCGTTAGACAAGATCAACACATTGTTAGCGGCACGATTCTCCTCAGCTAACATGGTTTTACACTTGTCGAGCTGTTTCTTCTTGGAAGCTACTGAAATTAACTGCAGGGATAGTTTTTTGTATGCAGTTAGCTTTAAATCCTCTTTTAAAACCCTGTTCATTGACGCTTTTGAAATATCAAGAGCTTTTACAGTTTTTTCTTGCACTCCTGCAGGGATTTCGATACATTCGCTTCTTCACATTTTTAGCAGTTACTTTGGTACGAATTAATCGTTTCATACCAGACATTGGTTTGCTAAAGGCAGTAGCGCACTCCATATATCGTCTCCAGGTATTGAACACTATTTTACAACACACATTCAACTGTTTTACGTCATTGTTGCTCACTCCAGCTTTTACCAAAGCAACAATGTGGTCGCGTTTCGCTTTCGATGTCAAGCTTGTTTATGAATATGTTATAAATGAACGGAAAGAATAGACACATGGACAAAAGACATGCAAATCTTCATGTAAAATGTAAATAATATTATCTGAACCGATATTTTTTAGGCAGATATTTAAATATGGCTAAATCTCTTTGAGACTACCTATATATATATATATATATATATATGTATATATATATTTCATCATGTAACCTCGTGGGCATCGGTACCATTTTCCTCTTTCTCCGTTCTTCCATTCTCCGAACTTTCCATCTTTCCGACGAAGGGCTACGCCCGAAACGTCATACACTCTCTCTTTCCTTTCCTGAGCGTCCAATAATACTATCCATATCACGTCCTCACTTTGTTGTTTTTTTGTTTTTTTGTTATTATTTTTTTTTAACTATATATATATATATGTATACACATATATACTTTAGACAAAAAATAGCTAAGAAGAATTAACCCAACGTGGTCAGTGGTATACATTTCAAAATAAGAAAAATACAGGCATGTCAAATGCCAGATAATATAGACTCTTAATTTGTCAAAATTATTTCACATCTAATTGACAATTAAAACCAACTCCACTTGTGAACGAAAGACAGACTCCAGAATTTCACTGAAAGTGACAAATAATAAGAAAACGTATTGGATTCTATGTGGAAACAAACATATAAACACAAACAAATATAAGCTTTTAGTCAGAATGAAGGTTAGTGTATTTCAGCAGTAACATCACCTCCAAGACTGGCAATGATGAAAGAAAAAGCATTTTTATTTCAAAGGAGACACTTCTAACGGAAATGAAAGTATCAGTTTTTGGCGTTAAACTGATCAACGTGTTACGTCTGCTATCCTAGTTGGTCATGATAAAATTTGAATTCCGCCTCACGTGTGTGCGTGTATTTGTGTGTATATCAATGGATATTTGCGTGTATGTTTGTGTGTGTGCGTGTCTGCATAATCAACAGCGCGCACACAGATACACAGAGAATCACAGAAACACACACACACACACACACACTCCACATACAAAAACAAATGACAAGATACCAACATGCGTAGGCACATTATGTGTATATATGTGCTTACGCCTGTGACAGTTTGTGTTTGTATATGGTTGCGTGTGTATTTGTGTGTGTGTATTTATATAAAAATACGTGTGATTTTTAAAAATCTTCAGTCCTATAGCTTTCAGATTCATTTATACATTTTTGAAAATTATGTTTCCGTTTGGACTAATATATATTTGAAAGATATGAAAACGCACATGCACCGACAAACACAAACAAATTTTAATATACTCTACTCACACACATATACATAGGTATGTCTATATATATATATATATATATATATAATATCCCAAGAGGCTGCTTTCATTCTCTGTTGATTCATATAATATTAATAATATACAATTATTATTCATCGATTTTCAAATGATAAACACAGAGATTGAATCTAGTAAAGTGTACCTTAATGTTTTGTATATTCTCTCTTGGTTGAATGAAACTACGAAACGTAGATATACGGATATTTGATAATGAGAGGGAAAAAAACTGTTTGAATTTTTGCATTGCAAACACGTTTCCCTAACTAAAATCAAATAAGCGAGGACATTGAAATAGCATTTTGAAAGTTTCTTTGCATTTAAATTGAGATTTATTTATATATATATATATATATATTAAGGGAACAAGCAGTTTTGTAGCTAATAGACAAGATGGCAAAACATAGTTTACGTTATTAATTTATTTTCTATGCCTTGAATAATTTTTGTTTAATTTTTTTTTTTGACACTTTCTTTCGCACATATCTAATTTGAAATCCTCTCCACGGTCTTTGTTACTTAAACAGTTCCGATAAAAATGTGCACACAAAGACACGAACACGCTTACATAGAGCCACACGTGAGCACGCACGTGGGTATACACAGACATGCGCGCGCACCCACTGTTAGGTTCGTTCCTGAACGAAGGAGAGACGCCTGGGTAGTTTTGTGACATCCGTGAAGACAATAAAGTTCTATATTTATGAGATGAGGAATTAAGTACGTTATTTACATTTGACGGATATTTGTCCTCATCTTGGTTGTTTTTAACACAACATTTCAGCTGATATACCCTCCAGCCTTCATCAGGTGCCTTGGGGAAATTTCGAACCTGGGTTCTCATTCCTAAGGTATTTTTCGATATTAATTTTACTATTATTATTATTATTATTATTATTAAGGTCACTGCCTGGAATCGAACTCGGATTCTTGGGGTTAGTAGCCCGCGCTGTTAACCACTACGCCATATACCCACGGGCATATGGCGTGCTTGTAGTTTATATCTTGTAACTTAATGTACTTATAGATACACTGAGACACTTTCCAGTTACCTCAAGTCATGGCGGTAAATTTTAAGAGAGTCTTAATATAATAGAGTTGAAATAACCCGGGAAGACCAATACATAAATATATTTGCTTTAATCGACTTTAATTTTCTTCATAATAAACGCTCAAAAGGCCATATCCTATCGGGAACGTTGTAGTATAAACTTAAAGAAGCGGTAACCATCAATTATTCAAGAGTTGTTCACCATTTTTTATCTATGGAACTCTTACTATTTCTTGCTTTAATCGACTTTAATTTTCTTCATAATAAACGCTCAAAAGGCCATATCCTATCGGGAACGTTGTAGTATAAACTTAAAGAAGCGGTAACCATCAATTATTCAAGAGTTGTTCACCATTTTTTATCTATGGAACTATTACTATTTCTTGCTGTTGGCCCTCCTTAGCCATTCGATGTTTGATAGCTAGTTTTAAAGAAACTTTTTCACAATTCCGATTTTGTTTTTCACGCATTAACTTGTCTAGGTTGCTCAATGTATATGACATAAGAGAAAGAAGCCTAGCACTTTCTTGCAATACATAGCAATACATAAATACAAAGCAAAATTTATTCAGGGGCACTTAAAATACTATTGCAGATACCCAGTTTACTCTTTTGCTGCGTAGACCCCCTAAAAATCCTAAATGGACACTCAGGAGTAATATGGACCGCCACAAGCAAATGTGGAGGTGCGTGGCTTAGGGGTTAGGGTGCTGGACGCACGATCGTAAGATTGTGATTTCGATTCTTGGACCGATGGATGCAGTGTGTTCTTCAACAAAACACTTCATTTCACGTTGCTCCAGTCTTCTCAACTCACAAAAATGAGTAATCCTGCGACGGACCGCCGTCCCGCTCAGGTGGGGAATATATACTCCCTAAAATCGGGAAACCAGCAATTATGAGTCGGCATGACTCGAGAAGTTATCAGTAAGGTACATTTTACTACTGGCAAATGTAATACTGAATATATTATTTAAACCCAACACATTTGATTACAAACTGACGTTAGTTAATATTAATGATTAGTTCAGAGTATCTACATACAAATATATAACCCAATGAAGAACAGCTCGCATTCGTAAGCAGCAGCTTCGCTGTAATATTCTTTCTAATCGTGGCAAACAGTTAGTAATTTGGAGGAGAAGACGCAAGTCGATTACAGCGACTCCTGTACCTGACTGCTAATTACGTGTCGAATCCGAAATAGATGAAAATCAAAGTTGACCTCGTCAGCATTAATGCGTCGGAAGAATTGCCACTAAGTATTTTGTCCGACATGCTAAAGACTACCAGTTCACCGACTTGGTTCGCTGTAATATTG
Source organism: Octopus bimaculoides (assembly GCF_001194135.2). Classification (NCBI taxonomy): domain Eukaryota; kingdom Metazoa; phylum Mollusca; class Cephalopoda; order Octopoda; family Octopodidae; genus Octopus; species Octopus bimaculoides. The sequence goes on from NC_068992.1 coordinate 19,055,095, forward strand.
ATTGATTTCAAATTTTGGCACAAGGCCAGCAGCATCGGCGGGGGTGGGGGGAGGTACTATGTTGATGAAATCGACCACACTGCTTAACTGGTGCTTATTTTATCGACTCCGAAAGATTGAACGGCAAAATCGACACCAGAGGAATTTGAACCCAGAACGTAACGAGGGTTGAAATGCCGCCAGTCATTTTGTCTGGCGTTACTAACTGTTCTGCCAGCTTTCCGCCTTCCCTTACTGTAATATCGTTTTCAAATTTTGGCACAAGGCCAGCAATTTTGGGGATGGGATGAGTCGGTTACATCGACCCCAATGTTCGTCTGCTACTTATTTTGTCAACTTCGAAAGGATGAAATCCAAAGTCGACCTCGGAGAAGTTTGAACTCAGAACGTAAGTTGGATGAAATGCTGCCAAGTATTTTTCTGTGCGCGCTAATGATTCTGCCAGCCTACGGCCCTGCTTTCCTGAAATATCGATGAGTCTTTCTTCACCTTACAAAATGTATTCACTCCTACTATTGATATAACTGGCCTGTAGAATCGAAAAATAAAAGCAGACTCTACAGTAAAGCTTACAATCGCACAATGAAACTGGTTATAGTTGCATACCAACAAGTCTCTAGTGAACCCACTATATTTGATCGATTTCTTTTTTTACTAACTCCCAATTCTATTAGTTCTCGTAAATGTCACCGGAGGATATGGTCAATATACAGTGCAGTTTGTCTATGGAAATTCTATGGGATATACTTTAATAAAATATACTTTAAAGATGTAAATTATTTCTACATTCGCCATGGGTGATGTTATTTTTAACGATGAATACTGAATGTTTTCTGTAGAATTGTCTGTAGTATCCAAGGAAAAGTTCAATACATATTTCTCTTTACTAACAAATGTTCACATTTTGTTTAAGTAAGAACTCAATACATGTATAAAATAACTAAAATAAAACAAGGTAAACTATAGCGAGCATACCCGCACACATGGACATTCATATACACATATATACACACAAAAGCATACAATCGTACAAATGAATATATTCAATCTGTTTGTGTATTATATTTTCAATTATTATTGTTAGAATGCCACTCACGTTCTCTGCCAACTTGAAATTTATCTGCTCCACTAAATTGTTCAACGCGTAAGCACGACTTTATAAAACTTAATTCAATCAACATTGATCATTATTCTTCAATGTTTGTTATGGGAACATATTGTTGTTGTTCACACACAATAACAAACACCATCAACAAAGTTTGTAAGAAGAATATTTAACTTTAGAAATATTTCAGCTTTCCTTTAGGCTGTGTCGTTGCTGGAAGATGTGACATACACCAGTGGGTAGATGTTTCAATGGTTTCATCTTTTGGAGGTGTTGATTCAATTTATTTCGGTATCAAAATGTTTGATTATATATTTACTTCTCGAACTATCTCTCCAGAGATCTTAAAAAGTTTTTGCTATTTCAGGAAATTAAATAAAATTACATCATTTTAGAAAATGGGGACTTTTACTAAATTTCCAACTAAGTTTTCTCTGTTTTTCTACTAAGTAAAAGTCATCAATTCTCTATTCATGAAGTTTAGTAATAAATATCTACTACCTCTGTGTTGCTAAAAACTCCGCATTTCCAGATCATTACTTGGAGTAATTCAGTATGCGTAGTTAATATGGGTTTATGACCCATCCTCAATCCTAAATTTGACAATATAGATTTGGCGATATTTATATGTGAGGCTACTGCGGTTAATGTTCAGTTCAAATCCTCGAATACACCTGCATGTGTTTTTTAGCCCTGTGACGACAGGGCATTGAACAACAGTGTCCTTCATATGAGTAGAGATCACGTATTTACTACTGCTGTATGAGACGGGATTGTTATATCTCCAATTTAGGGTGTGCTCGAGATTCAGTTGTTAGAAGTCAAACAGCACTGACGTAAGCCAAGTTATGTGTGGGAGTTATCCACATGCGAAATCAATTCAAAAGATATAGTAATTCACACAAGTACATATACAAACGAACAGATTCAATTCATGGAGAGTAACATTTGTGTAAGAATGTGTTTGCTCAAAAGTAAAGGCAAAAGTAGTTTACAAAAGTGCAGTGAGAGATGTAACTGGGTAATGAGATAATTTGTTGGTTAGAGAGGTCAAAAATATAACTGGGTAATGAGGTACACAAGGGTAAATAATTTGTTGGTTAGAGAGGTCAGAGATATAACTGGGTAATGACGCACACAAGGGGAGATAATTTGTTTGCTAGAGAGATCGATCAACATATTCAACAATGAAGACACACTGAGAAGAAATATTCAAATTATACAGATTAAGCCTATAGATGGGTAAATTTTCGTATGTTTACATCGAGGATTTTGCTGTTGGCAATATCTAATATGAGCGAGTAACCCATACCACACTTTAAAATGTCATTCATTACATTACCTACAGTGACAAAGACCACAGCTTCCAATATTTTAAGTTACACTTTTGTCAGCTGCGTTTCGAAAAAGTCGTCGTTTGTCACCAACTACAGAGCATTCATCGAGGAGTCTCGGCGAGAACGCACGAACTGCTAGAAATGCAAAGGCGGACAAAATGCCACTAAACACTTTGTCCGGCGTGCTAACAATTCTGCCAGATCACCGCCTTGCTGTTACTACTACTACTACTACTACTACTACTACTACTACTACTACTACTACTAATAATAATAATAATAATAATAATTGCACTACTGGGTACTGCACACATCCTAC
>NC_068992.1:19058304-19060451 GCF_001194135.2 Octopus bimaculoides
AATACAAAGACCTGGAAATAGAGATAACTCGAATGTGGAATATAAAAACAGAAACAATTCCTATCATAGTAGGTGCCTTAGGTATAATAAAAAAAATATTCAGGCAAATACATAACAAAAACACCAGGACTTACAAATATATATAACATACAGAAAATTGCACTACTGGGTACTGCACACATTCTACGCAAAACACTTTCAATACAGTAAACATAAGAGCACCACAGCAAACCACAGCACATACCCAAGGCGCACAGAGCTGCGCTCGGTAGTGAAGTGAAAGTACGTTATAAAAATAAAACTACTGAATAATAATAATAATAATAATAATAATAGACCCTGAAAGAATATAAGAGACGTCATGTCAATATAGTAAGGATTGTATATTAGACACTTTGCAACAAGTATGGACTTGACAGAGCAAAAAAAGTGGTACGAACATAAACCGGAGACATCATCGAAAATGATAATGCAAAGATCCTATGGGATTCAGTGCGACCATGAGATAGAGAATAGGAAAGCAGACATATTGTTAATTGTGAAAGAAAGCGAATGATGCTGGATCATAGATATAGCATGCCCAGCTGACAACAAGGTAGGTATGCGATAAAGAAGAAAGAAAAGTCGATAGATATGACAGGTTAGCCTGGGATTTTGAGCAGTTGTGGTCGATGAAAAAGGTAGTAGTAGTAGTACCAATAATTGTCGTAGCCCTGGGAACTCTGAGTAAAAATCTTGTGAAGTACAGGGAACAGATATGGGCTGCAATAAGGGTGGAGCACTTGCAGAAAACAGCACTGCTTGGAAGCGCTTGAATACTCCGGTTGGTGCTCAAAAACTAAAGTTTATTGCCTTAGTTCGCTGGTAGTGAAAAGCCGGTACCGTAGTACATATATGGCGTTAGAAGCTGTACAAAGAAAGTAAATAATAATAATAATAATAATAATAATAATAATAATAATAATAATAATAATAATAATAATAATAATAATACTCAAGATCAAAGCTTCCCACCAGAAATTACCAAGAACATGTAAATAAAAGAAATACCACAAATAACTGCAGAAAATATCAAAAACACGTAATGTAATGAAATACAAACCAAAAACAAGTAATAAAAAGAAATACACACCAAAAAACACGTAATGAAAAGATATGAAACACAAGACCAATGCCTCCCCACCAGAGATGACAAAAATCATATAATGAATAGAAATACAAGTAACTGCAGAATATGTAGTTATAGAGAAGGAACAATAAATCATATTGTTTCTGGCTGTCCACTCGTGACTAAGAAGGAATATATTCACACATACGACAGTGTTGGGAACTATATACACTTGAAGTTACGCAAACACTATAGAATAACAGTAGAAAGAAATGGTATACGCACACATCAGAGAAGGTCAGAGAAAATGAGAAAGCAAACATACTCTGGGATATGCCAATACACACACATGGGGAAATTAAGGCCAATAGGCCGGATATGGTTGTCAGAGATCATCGAGTAAAAAAATGCTTTCTAATCGATGTATCAATACCAATGTTTCTCTAAAAGAAATGGAGAAACTTTGAAGATACAAAAATCTGGAAATAAAGGTAACTCGAATGCGGAGTCTAAAAACAGAAACAATTCATATCATAGTATTGGGATATGCCAATACACACAGAGAAATTAAGGCCAATAGGCCTGATATAGCTTTCAGAGACCATGAAGAAAAAAAATGCTTTCTAATTGATGTATCAATACCAGCAGATGACAATGTTTCCGTAAAAGAAATGGAGAAACTTTCAAAATACAAAGACCTGGAAATAGAGGTAACTCGAATGTGAAATCTAAAAACAGAAACAATTCCTATCATAGTAGGTGCCTTAGGTATGATAAAAACATATTCAGACAAATACATAACAAAAACGCCAGGACTTACAAATATATATAACATACAGAAAATTGCACTATTGGGCGCTGCACACAACCTACGCAAAACACTTTCAATACAGTAACCATAAGAGCATCACAGCAAACCACAGCACCTAACTAAGGCACACAGAGCTGCGCTCGGTAGTAAAGTGAAAGCACGCTATAAAAATAAAACTACTGAATAATAATAATAATAATAATAATAATAATAATAATAATAATAATA
>NC_068992.1:19061448-19062180 GCF_001194135.2 Octopus bimaculoides
ATATATATATACGTGTGTGCGTGGATGTGGGTGTGTGCGTTTGTCCCCCACCGTCGCTTGACAAACCATGTTGGTGTGTTCACGTCCCTGTAACCTACGGTTCGGCAAAAGAAACCGATAGAATAAGTACTGGGTTTACAAAGAATAAGTCTTGGGCCCGATCTGTTCGATTAAAGGCGATGCTCCAGCATGGCCGCAGTCAAATGCCTGAAATGTGCACTACATGTCACATAAGAACAAGGTATTGCAACAGCCTCGGTTGCAGAGGACATCAGCTCTTTAATGCTCTGCCAAAACATTTGTGAGACCTGTAAGACATGGATGTAGAGGTTTTCAAAACAAAAGTCGACACTTTCCTATCCACGATACCAGACGAAACGGTGGCTCGAAATGAGACATAGTTGAGGGCAGCGATGTCAAATTCTCTTATACACCAGATGTGCCATAGAAAGTCTTCATTGCAAGTAACGCGCAGAAAGCTCAGCATAAGGAGGGAATGTCATGATGGTGCTCCAGCAGGACCGCAGTCACTTGGCTGAAACGCATAAATAAATAAATAAATAAATATATATATGCACACACCCATACATATCTATATATACATGTGTTTGCATACATATATATATATATATGTAATACAGCGTGTGTATGTGTATGTATGTATGTATGTATATGAGTGTATATATATATATATATATATTTTTATATATATATATATATATATATATATAT
>NC_068992.1:19062376-19066164 GCF_001194135.2 Octopus bimaculoides
TATAGACATGCGTATATAGAAATAGAAACTAATTCTTGTGCTACATGAAAGTAGTGACTTATAAAAACACTAATTCTCATATCTATTGTCTCGTAGTAGATAAACGTCGGCACATTTATGATGACAATACTAAATAATTCCTTCTAGTAGTAATTAAATTAATTCTGTATACAAATCGTCTATTAAGCTAAGTAACATTGTCTACTTTGCTATAAGAAATATTTTCTGTGTTTTACTTATTTAAAATTGTTTGTATGTATTTGACGAACACGGAAACATTGAAGACTAATGGAAAGTAATTTATTCCAATTACACAAATTTTCTTTCATTATTTTTGTTACTGCCTCATCTTATATTGATTTTTAACATTAGCCCACGCCCACCGATTTTGGAAGAGGGGTATAGTAGAATTAATTGCTCAGTATTTAACTTGTACTCTCTTCAACGATACATCGTAACGTTTAACGCTTTAACTATCCAAAATATTTTCTTAAGATTCTCGCTGTAGACAAATTTTGTCCATGACAAAGCAGAGACAATGGTTTGTGCACAAATTCGAACCTGATATTGGCATATTCGAAATGGTAATAACATTGAATTTATGCACATCACTGCCTGGCGCTACCACCTCGTAATTAATTTACAGTGAGCCGCCGATTAGCACAACCAGCCGACTTACGATGACGGGAATAACATAAGCGAGATTGTCTTTCTTATCAGCTCGCAGCGTCACAGTCGCGTTCCTGTTACTGAAGAGGAGATGTCCACTCCGAAACACATGCATCTCAATCTCTGGATATGTGACGCTGTGAGCTGCTTTAAATATACTTACACAATTTGAACACAACGAGAAACGTTGCCTACGACAAAACACAGTGAATGTCTTATTTACAAGTCCGAATGTGCCACTGACATATTTGAACTGGTAATATCATTGCATTTTTTAAGATCGTCATAATGATCCCTACTGGTTTCCGATATAGCCTTGGTTTCGTATAATCTGATAAGCTGCAAGTTAATCTTGTAATTAAAAAAAATCTGGCAATGCATATCTTATATGATGAACGTCAGGGAAATGCCCTGTGTAGCACAGAACTGGCAGAAGATTAAAGATTAAACCGATTTTGGTGATTTGAAATTAGAATACAAAGGATGTACCAAAATAATGTAACGCATATCCTCGCCACTCTATACACCCTTTCGGTCCGTCACTCTTGCATATCACACATATATATATATATGTGTTTCAGTCATTGAATTGCGGCTATGCAGGTGTACCGCCTACAAGGGATTAGTCAAAGACATCGACGGCAGTACTCATCTATTAAAAAATATATTTACTTCATCGATGTCTTTTGTCGATCGGTGAAGCATGGCCGCAGTTAAACGACTGATACAAGTACAAGAGGAAAAGAGAGTATACACATACATATATGTATATACATATATGTATATATATACGTACATATATGTATATATATACATATATAAATATATATATACATACGTACATACATATATATGTATATATATATGCACAAATATATATACATACACACACGACGGTGTTCTTTCTGCGTACCAATCTCGCATACGTGGCTTTTTTTTTAACCTGGGGCTATAGTTGTCTAAGATGGCACGGAGGACTGAACCTGGAACCGTATGGTTGGGAAAATATTAAAATCAGTAATTAATTATCAACACTAATAGATGTACACAAAATATTGATTCTAAATTTTGAACCTGACCACTTTACATTATTGGAACACATTGATCGTTGGGAAGTATTAAAGTCCAAACTCGAACCCGACAGAATTTGATCTCGGAACATATAATAATCTCACTTAATTACTGCCGGGTCCCATTTTTACAACGCCAGTTATCTTTCATGAAAGTAAATATTGATTTTATATATTTGTACAATTGTATAAATTTTGAATGGTGACAGAATCGATTCATTTTAAATCAGTAGTTATGTTATGTTTAATTTGTTCACCATTAAACGAGGAATAGTAACGTGGGCTCCTATGGGATTTCAACGTTCGTAAAGCAGGTAGTTCAGTACTTAAAAGCCATTTCGTTCAATGCCCTAGCGACAGTCACCCAATGCACTATACAACTCTGAAACTATCAATAAATAAAGTGTTCATTTATAATTTATGTACAAGGCAATAGTTTTGCAAGGAAAAATGTAGAATTAATGATAATCACACTATACTTTCAAGGTGACACATAAATAAAATATATCAAATTGGATTTCAGTGTAAATGAAATACTGCTTATGGCTTCGCGTTCATTATCACATAAAGTATAACAAATACTAAAACACTACTATATCGAACATATATACAGCTATTTTTATACATAGGTTCGTACATACAAACACATGTATACACGAGTGTTTCAATATGTTTTAAGTCTTCATATTCATCTGTTTACGTCACCGTGTTCTTACTATCACTGGCAGAATCATTAAAGTGGCAGATAATCCGTATATTTAGTTATAAAAACATTACATTCTGTGTTTAGAAAGTGTCACTGTCGACTTTAACGTCCCTTCCATGCTCCAGTAATAGCTCGCCTGTTTTGTACTAATTATAGTATAATCAATTATATGTTCATGTCTTATCAGCCTTGTATCTGGTAATAAAGAAATACCTTAATATATTATATTAGTGTGGAACAGTCATATTCATTTTTATCCTCTGATAAAAGTGTTAAGTATATTAGCAGAAATGGGTAAATTTAAACTTATCCACTAATAGTATAATACTGTTATGTACCGTGATAAAATATGAAATGAATGCAATGCAGGTTAGAAATGTTACTTATTACTATCTTGTTATGTGTTAAAGTTTATTGTTTGATGCACTTTTGAAACTGGTATTACCTGAGCACAAGTAGTTAAACTTGATGTTACGCCAATTAAATACTTTACGATATTATGACGAATGTTTTCTATTGATGGGAGAAATGTGAGTACGACGTTGCATCTCTTGCTGTATCATTTTGGATTCTTCAGCTTATTCAGTTTCATTGACTGACAGTTGAAAGAATATATATTAAGCAGTTGAAAGTAATTATAATGCATAGACTATTAAAAAAAACTAAAAACGAAATGCCGTATGTAACAAACAAGTTTGTTTTTCGAAGCGCTGAAATGTATGGTAGAACAAGTATAAAGATAGATTTTATTCAACGCATAGATACTGAACAGTATAGATATAAAGGATAAGATCCCTTTTTTCTTCTGCTTTTAAAAAAAGAAATATATTTGCCGAAATAAGGAGAAATCTGATTTTACATCACTATGCATAGTTTTAGATTTGTATCTATACATATTGTAACATGTAGAGATTTAACTAACTGTTTCAACATTAATAATCAAAAGCTACAGTACACAAAACTAGAAAATTGTCGTTTAAGTATTTACAATTACAAGCTTGAACATGAATCCATTATGTACAAGCATACATACAGCATATACATGCATTCAATTATATGCAACTAGTCCATTGTGTTTTTGCTTTTTCTTTCAAAATTCCGATGAAAAACCCTTTTTTCCAGTTTAGAAACCAGCTCTTCTTACATAGTTGAGAATTATGGGAAGTAAAACCAAAAGAACATATATATTAATCTGCGAGGACTCTACACTGCGAAATCAAATATATTCCGCTTGACTCGGAATGAATGGCAGTTTGAAAAGTATGGTCATCTGTGGTACAATTGCATAACATCCTACTTTCTAAGAGTGTTTTTTTTCCAGTATCAGTATGTGATTTATATAT
>NC_068992.1:19066200-19072613 GCF_001194135.2 Octopus bimaculoides
ATATATATATATATATATACATATATTTAATACGCACTCCGTTGCCATACAGCGTAATTTTGTGAAAAATATTGCAAATTATTGCAGACCGCTTATATTCAAGTTTCCCCGTGAAAGAGAAATTGAAATGTTATGTTTCAGGTTCAGATAAAGTATCTTTTGGTTTTAGACTTATAATATGCATATTTATAGTGACGTTTACTGAAATCGATACTTTGAGACCTGTGTAGCTCCTCTAAATAGCTCAGGTAGTATGACCGGCACACAACATACCACATTCTTGAAAAGTTGGAAAATTAAAATCGAGTTTCACAATTACAAGGTGGACGCACATTGTATCCTCACTCAAAAGGAATATGTAACATGGACAGTTAGAATATGTTACAGTTTAGCAAACCCGACAACATATTCGCCATCGTAAACAGTCTACGCAAATAAGGAGTGAGGTATGCACATATAAATTTGCAGATAGTTGTCCCTTTATGAAGAAAACCCAGAGGTATACTTTGCCTTTGTGTAGAAAAAAACCAGAGGCAACTTTGCCAAGCATGCCTGTGAATAACGAATGTAGTAATGAGTTATTGAATATATATATATACATGTGTGCATGTGTGTGTTGTGTGTTGAAGCGTGTTCTTTTCCAGAAAATCACTATATGACTACTTTGTGTCAAAATAACTAATGGTTTTTTAACTATATTACAGTCCGCATTTAGCTTCTTCGCAATTATTATATTACAACATAAATAACATTCTGGTACTGATTGCAATATATTTACCTATTTTTGCTTTTGAAAAGTAACGTGGGTTTACGCGTGATGAAAACATATCGTGTATTAAATGTGAAAGTTATTGTTTCATAGACATTATCTTGAAATCTTTATAACACGTTTCCAATAATGCTTCAGTAATTAATCAACGTCCATTGACTTACAATTCTTATATATATATATATATATATATATATATATATATATATATAAATAATGTAAGTATGTATGAATGCGTGTATTTGCGTGTGTGTGATTGTGTTTGTATTTGTGTTTGTATGTAATGTGTAGGGGTTCCTAATGGTTTCGTACTGCACTGAAAAATTCATATCGAGGACTAAGTTATAAGAGTAAGACACAGAAGAGAGGCAGGCACTCGATTGTAATGTAAATTTCTTTCAAATGGCTTGTTCGACTTCTCGTGTAACAAAGGGAATTAGTATTATAAATTGCAGGTGACAATATAAATATGCATGTCTATATAGTTGTATGTTTACATTTAATGGTTTTAAGCAATGTGCTGAATTGTAATGAGTTATGAAAGACATTTCATGTCACCAATATATTAAGTATAACGCTCAGGAATTGAAAATATCTTTAAAGTTTCGAGCCTACGCTCTTCTACAGGAAGGAACACAGAAAGAAACAAGGAAAGAAACAAGGAGAGAAAAAAATGTGTGTAGTGGTTACCGATCTATCATGTCGAATGCCGGACTATGAGAAAGAATAGAGAGATGACATAAGTATAAACAATGAACCGCTATAAAATGCTGAGGACTCATACTTGAGTGCCTGCATAATCCCTTAAAATTTTATCAGAGCCTCGCTAACTGCTATTAGTTTCTTGCCTTTGAAAATACAATAGTCCAATGAATTTGTACACTGTATCGTGCATTTCCAGGAAATCATTAATACTCAAAATATATGGCTCACATGATATATTTTGTGTCTAATCGTATAGTAGAAGTACGCGGCACACTATGCCAGATATCAAATTTATATTTAGACCCATACATAAACACAAATATACATTTAGCATACGCAAATTTCACTACACACACAAACAATACATACAAAATGATATAAATATAGTCATTTGTTGATTCACCGTGAAATAGATTATTTAAGTCAATACATAATTGTAGTTTATCTTTAGATACATTATATCTGAAAGGCTTATAAATTTAGTACCTCAGGATAAACATTCCCGTGTTTTGAGCTTGTAATCTGTTTTGGTGAATTTTTTTATTGAAAAATCTGTTTTAATATATATTGAAGTATTACATAAAAATTATGAAGAAAATGCTTATAAAGTTTTCCATTTTACAACCATATATATATTTGCGTCTGTGTCTGCACACACACGGACTCACACGCATGCACACACACTAGAAACTACTATATATGAATGCATAAGCACACACATACACACACACTATATATATAAGAGAGAGAAAGGGAGATCTAAAATTAATTTTAATCTAAAACAAATTTTAATTAAATTCCAAATAAAGATTCATTGTCTTCATACTGATAACATAAGCATGAATATGACTGTGTTTTACTTTTAAGTTATGTAAATATAATGGTTCTTTTCAGAATAAAGTAACGATTTTTTTTTTTGTAAATTGAAATTATAAGTTGCTGCTTGTTTGAAATTTTTGTTCGTTGTTGTGTATAAGATAGAGCACCTGCCGTGGTAAAAGGCCAGATTATATATGACTACTATATGATTTTGTTCATAATATATTTGGTAACTCGTTTGCTGTTTTGAATAGTGTGGTTGAATTGATTGTATGCTTATCCTATCGTTGATTCTCGGGCAATAAACGTCGATACCTACTAACGTTTCTAAATACCTTTTTCTTTTACCCAAATATAGGGCGTATTTTAATTTGTTATTGGTGTTGCTTTTATTTACAACTGTATAATAATCAGGAATATTTTTGCCGCGATTATTCCATGTTTTTAAGTAAATTTCCTTTTTAAATGGGGTATGTTATAATAATCGTCGTCGTACACTATGCTTGTGTCCGAGAATTTGTTCGTCTCGTTGAAGTGTTCCTCCATGTTGATGGCGCCTATTACTGAATATCCAGTAGTTGCTTCATCGGGATTCAACAATATCACATATCTAAAGAAATATCCGGCTTCAACTTCAGCTGCTATACATGAACACACAATTATTATTTCGAGAGATTGAATATGTCATGAGCAGCATTGAACTACAAAAATCACCATACAACACCCCTTTTAGAATATTCAAGTATGGGAAATGTATCTCCAAACCAAACATTTCACTCCGATTTTGAAAATATGAGAAGATACCTATTTAAAGATACACTTACTACCCAACAATTTCAAATTATATAAATTAAAATTATATAAACCTGCTCGTTGGAATTGGTCAACTGACCACGTTTAGGCTGCTTTTCTATTGTCAGTGCCCGGAAGTGTCTGAGGTGTAGGTTTATGCCGAACAACTGATGCCAGGTGGAGGAAGAGTACAGTTGTCGACTGAATCAATAGTGAAAATTAGCCCATCAGATTTCTTAACGAAAGAAGATAAGAATTGTATTCTTTCTGTAGTAGCAACTGCGAGAGGGATTATATGAAGGACAAAAATGAAAGGAATAAGGTGAGGCACCTTCATCATTAGCCCTAATTTGGTGAATTTTTCATTTCCACTTAAAAAGGCAAATACGGCTGGAGAGATGTTTGACTGAAGACATGTTTGGAAAAAGATGGAAGAATGTTGGTCATGAAAGGCTCCGCGTGAATGTGATATGGTTTAAAAACCCAGGTCAGTGGTAAGGCGGGGTTCGTGGTGTCCGTTATAATCCTGCCTCCATTCCATCTATTATGTCTTATTTTGCCCTATCATCATCCGTATTATATATGTTTTTAGAATTTTTGAAAGGACCCTAATCGCATTTCTTGTAAAGCCATTCGACTTCATTGTGCTGTCTCTTCTATGTATGTCCTTATGGATAATAAAACATTAAGAAACTTGATTACGCCGGGCGAAATGCTTAACTGTATTTCGTCTGTCTTTACGTTGTGATTTTTTCATCCTTTCGGGGTCGATAAATTAAGTACTAATTACGTACTGGGGTCGATCTAATCGACTGGCTCCCTCTCCAAAATTTTCGGGCCTTTGGCCTAGAGTAGAAAATAATATTTCCGGATTGATTCTAGTGGTTCTATTTTATCAACTAAATATATAGATTTCGTGCAAATATTGGCAAAAGAAGTGAGGGATTAAGTCAGTTACATCCACTCCAAACTCAGTTGATTCTTACTGTAGTAACCCCGAAAGGATGAAAGACACAGTTGACCTAGGTAGAATTTGAGGTTAGAACGTAAAGACGAGCAAACCATTTTCCCCCGCGAGCCAAGAATTCTGCACGCCCACTGCCTTAGATTTCAGACAAATGTAAAACATGTAGGATGTTGGTATAAATTTTCATTAAAAGAAATGAAAATACTTAAGCAAGATATTCTCATTTTAACGATAGTAAATATATTGCTACAAGTTAGCGATCAAGTGATCATTTGCAGAGAGTAAAAACTGAGAGAGAGAGAGAGAGGGGGGTGAGGGAAGGAGAGAGGAAGATCATTAAGCTGAAGATTGGAATTCTCTAGTTCCGGCTTTGGGTATATTGATGAGCTGTTTTCCTTGAAATTAATACTACTTTGCATCATTTAGATCTGTGATAGGAGGAAATATTTTGGCGTCACATCCATATATATATTAACATATAATGAACATTATAATCAACATTATCATAATATGCAGCGCATAACTTTGTATAATTACTATTAATTAGTTCTGTATATGTGCTTTTCTTCCATTTTGAATAGGTCACTGGTTTTATAGACGAAAACATTACTTTTAGATTTTCGTTAATTCCTTGAGTAAGAAGTAAGATTATATTAAAATGAAGTGTATGTAAACATACACTTCATTAATTAATGAGAGTAAACTCGTATTAACAATATATAAAACGGTTTTAAGAGAATTTTAATATTATATTTTTCATTCAAAAACAGAAGATAATATCGGTTTCGTTTTGGACTCATTGTTAATTTTTTTCCTATTTCAGAGACATAGTAGCCGATGGAGAGGTTTCCAGCAGTTTCCAACAGGTTGTTTCAAAGATGAGAAGTTGCTGATGTCAAAACATCCTTCACTTTCGTCTTAGAAAATGCTGCGAGACATTGAGTAGCCTGCTGGTCGTACTTTAAGAACACATGCACAAGACAGCATATATTTTAAAGAAAATAAATTCACGCAACAATATTTTATAGGCTGTCTTTTCCTTTAATCTATCATTATTCTAATGTGTCTAATCCCTTGTATATCAAGGTATGTATCTGAACTGTACACTCTCACAAGAAGTACCTGTGTTTGTTCAATTTGCGTCGAACAATGTGTCGAAAAAACAAATCTTTTACTAAACTCTGAGACTTCCTCCATCTCACCGCAACTAATCTCCTTGATCGCTCTCCTCGTTGTTTTGTTATTACAAATATCAATAGGTAGAAGTTAAAATAAGCATCGAAAACGTGTAACTGACAAGCCAAGCATTGGTGAAAAACGTCTGTGTAAATAAATTTCACATCTCACAGTAAATAAAAAAAAAAAGAGAAAGCAAAATAAAATAGACAGAAAATATGTATTCTTAAATGACGCTTAAATTTTAAGTGCTCAAATATAGAAGTGTATATATATGAAAATTTTAAAGCATGTGTGTTTAACTTTCTGTGTGACTGCGTGCGTACGCGTTAATTCTGCTATGACTGAAGGTACGTAATATATATATACTTTTGGCAATATATGTATGAATGCGAATTGCGTACAATTTTGAGTTAGTTATACTATATAGCTGAGAATATAAGCTGGATTGTATATATGCGTGCATAGATCCGTGTGTGAACATGTTTCTTTATGTTAGATTGAGATTTTGTCTAGCCATTTGAATATACTTTATAGAGTATAGCGGAAATTGTATAAGCTCACGCATATGTGTATGTTTCTGTGTTAGTTTTTCGATAAATACTAATAAAATTTGTTTGGTTTCTTTTTACCTGTACGTTTATGAAAATACGTCTTATTTTTTTTTCTTTGTACCTTTGAACTTCAATATCAATAACCTTTTAAAGTTAGAATATTTTCAAGAATGTTATCTAAAAGACTATATATGGTTTGATATATCTCACATAGTAATATAGCTGGCGGACTGTTCAATGACACACCATATTTACAAAAAAACAAAACAAACAAGAAAACAACAACAAAAAAGCGAGTGTACAATGAAAAACATATCCATAAACAACTATAATTAGTTATGCTGTTGCACATGAAAACACTGTAGAACGTTTAGAGTTTAAAAAAATGATATTTTGAAAAATATATAACTAAACAAAACTTACATTTAAATACTGGATAATTCAAAGTCATGTTGAAATTGTCTGTATCTGTACGATAACATATGTATATATGATATACATATGCA
This sequence comes from Octopus bimaculoides, assembly GCF_001194135.2. Classification (NCBI taxonomy): domain Eukaryota; kingdom Metazoa; phylum Mollusca; class Cephalopoda; order Octopoda; family Octopodidae; genus Octopus; species Octopus bimaculoides. The sequence goes on from NC_068992.1 coordinate 19,072,489, forward strand.
TATATACGCACCTTCATCAGCACACATAAACACACACACACACACACACATAAACACATAAACACACACACACACACACAGACACACACACACACACACACACACACACACACACACACACACAC
>NC_068992.1:19072623-19077422 GCF_001194135.2 Octopus bimaculoides
TATATATATATATATATATATATATATATATATATATATTGCACAGTATATATGCCTACATATACATACATATATAAAAACCCATCAACAACAAACGTGCAAGAATAGAGAATCTCAAATCTGTATCAAACGTGTTTCGCTGCAGTTTACACGAGTTTGGTTTCGATCAGTAACTGATGTAGTATCTGCAGGTATAAATAAAATGAAAACAAAAAAAAAATGATACTGCTATTTGAACATCATTGAAGCGCAATTGAAAATAGCAACTTTTAACCCAATGCGATTTCCGTTTTCCAATCATGAACGATATTGCAAGAGATAATTCCATTACATCGACTGTAGTACTCAACTGGTACTTATTTTATCGACCTCAAGAGGTTGAAAAACAAACTCAACCTCGGCGGATTTTGAATTCAGAACGCAAAGATGGACGAAATGCCGCTAAGCCAGCTACCGATTCTGCCAGCTTGTCGCCATAATCATGTCTGATATTGATAACGAAAACAATGATATCGATAACAGCACTACTACCACCAGCCACAACAGTATCACCAAATATGCGAGCTACTTGAGAGGATGTATTATTCCATATTTCCCCTGGTGTTTGCATTTAAATCAAGATCTACTTCAGAACTAAGGAATAACATTGTGAAGATCCCTCTATCGCCTATAAAAAGCAGTTGAAAATCTACTGGGGAAAAAAGCTCACCCAAACTTAAATCAATTCATGGTTAAACACATTCGTCAGCAGAAATATTTCTTTGCACGTGAAATGGATCTCACAGATAATAATTGTTATTCAAACTCCTTCGATAATAGACGAATATCTAAAAACATTCCAAAAAAGTGAAAACCGCCACAGAAGAGACATAAAACTGTAAACATATCATCGCCACCGTCGCTACTATTACGCATCTCTCACATCTTCACTTTAAACTAATCCAGCAGAGACGATTGTTAAATATACAGAAATTAAAAAAATATATTCTAAAATTAAACTTGAAAATAATTTTTCCAACTTCCTTAAGATTTTATTGAATAACAAGTCTTCACAAAATTATGGTGGAGGCGGGGAACCCTGTTATTTTAAAATTTATTGAAAATGTTTCAGAAGACTTCTGAAAAATAGGCGACAACACGTATAAGAATACCAGTACCTGCTTGTTTGCAGCTGCTGCCATTATGAAAATTGGGAAAGAGCACAGGTGACACCTGTAGTGCACGCAGTAATGAAATAACTGAAAATAAACCTACCCAAAGGATAATTAAACTGAAGAAAATATCTGCGCCGCAGAATCGGATATTCAAACGCCATCTGCAAGTATAAGCGAAGGAATAAGCTCACAGTACACCAAATCGAACGTAAAATACTAGGAAAATATATGGAGAATTCAAAAAGGTGAGTGAAAACCGACCATCGTTATCGGAAAATATACCATAAAGAGACGGTATTGACAGCAATTTTTCATCCGATACGCAAGCTCTTTCCCAAGGCATAACGAAAAACACATTTTAAAGCATTTTGACCTGAGCTCTGGAATGGAAAGAAAGATTTTTATCAGAATGCATTATGGCTAGTTATAATCGGGAAACGAAAATCGATACACAAGATCAGCATTCAAATTGTCACCAAAACTGGGAACGCAGCATAATGGGAGATAATCAAGAAAAAAATTTGTTAGTTGAATATCGGTACAAGATGCTGATATTTTATATGAAGTCACTAATATGTATAATTAAAAGAAATATGGTAAACCACATTGACAAACAAACTTGCCATAGAATGGAAAAATGTTGTAACCAAGAATGAAAACACTGGCTAATGTATCCAAACTTTGCTAATGTAGCCAAACTTTGCTAATGTATCATGTAATTTTCTCCAAGTCCATTCTGAGTTCAACATTTTGATTATGCACGAGTAGGAAAACAACGCAGAATACTTATGGGAGTATACGGTACTATGAAATCTTGAGATAACATGATTACATTACAGAAATGCATTCGATTTAGTTTTCTGCCCATATTTGCTGGAGTAAGACATTACTCTTGATTGCCTGAGTTACTGTCTTGAAAGTTTCGCGGAGACTGGGGCAAGAAACTATAAACTTGTAAAAGAAAGCAGAACTATTTTGTGATAAAGTAAAAACTAATATTCCAAGGAGACTGTTTGCGAGCATCTAATTATTTCAAAACTAAATTCACTCTAATTTCTGTTTCTCAGAGAGCTGATGGTTATGGTTACCAAATTAGAAGTGAACAATATTAAAAAAAAAAAAATCCTAACGTTGTTCTTTCCTATGTTTCTATACATTTCACATTTAAATCTGTTTCATATTTGTAAGTAACATCTATGTGCTAAATACAATGATAAATCAGCTTTGTTATTTAATGCTTTTGGGATGTCGACATAGCGTTTCCTATATTTGAATGTCATGTTTATTTCACATAAGTTTTTATTCTTCAGATTATACAGTTATTTGCAGAATTCATGGTCCATACACGTTCCCTTAACCTTTTAGAATTAATGTTGGCGTTTTGTTTTTCTCTCTTTGCATTCCAGGTTCACTGCATAATTTTAGAACAGCTTCAAGAGGGACAATCTGAGTACACTCTTATAATGAAATAACCAGTATGTACCTTTATTATATCCCAAACTTTTCTAATCCAAAGAAGTCTAACAATTTTTCTCCATAAATTCGTGAAGTCAAATTCCCTCAGATGATATGTAAGTCTTGACGTTTTGAAACTGTTTTCTTGTGTGACTGCAGACGATTCCTCACAGGTGTCAGCATTTGAATCTGAAAATGATGCAGGTATGGTGTCTTTCCAAAGGGACAAAGGTGCCACAATACCTTCTCTAAGTTTTGGAATAAAACAAAGTGAAACTGTTGAAGAAAGGTCCACACCTAGAATCTGAACACTTGCCATTCACAAAAGCAACAACTATTGCTATATGCATTAAATACTTGACTGCTGTTAGCAGGCTTTAGTGTACTAAATGCACTAGAGTAGTGTATTAGAGTATTGTTGTTAGCAGGATTTAGTAAGAGTTGATGCCACTATACTAAACTCAAAACAAATCAGTTTTCATTTCATTGCGAATATTAATATTTATCTATATTTACTGTTGATATGTGTGTGTGAATATAAACCATCATGCGTGTGCATCATATTATTTTGTAATACATTAGAATCCGTAGAAATTGTTTTCTGTCAGTAAAACAATTATAATACGCTCTATGAACCTTGTACAGACCAGTGACAAGAACGCTGGATTTCTGAAACGCATATTATTATATATTGATCTATAGTTATAAAAAAAATAATATATTATGTCAGAAGCCATAAATTTTTAATTAAATTTCCATCATTTTTTACCTGTAAACTACGAAACCTAATGCAATTTTCCAGTCTTTGCACTGATAATCTGCATAATACAAAAACAATTCCTCTGAATCTATGTGTGTGTATGTGTGTGTGCGTGTTTTCCTTGCATGTAAGTATTGAAGAAAAATAATGTCTCCCTTGCATAAGATGAAGGATCCAATTTCATTTCTCTAAACGTTATCACCACTAAAGCTACAATCACTTGCTCTTAGAAGATTATAGGGCTTTCTGTTAGATTTGAATAATGTATTAATTCATTTTAAAATGATATACACATTAAAATGTCATTTGCATAAGTTTCTTCCTTTAGTAACATTTGATGACTTCCCTATCAGATTCGACTTCGGCGGAATTTGAACTCAGAGTGTAAAGACGGGCGAAATGCCGTTAAGCATTTTGTCCAGCGCGCTAACGATTCAGCCAACTCGTCCCCTTAATGTTACTAGAACCTCCCCACCAGGATTTTGATAAGAAGATAAATGTGAAGTCGCACAATGCCAAGAGAACTTTCGCTTTTATTGCAGATAGTGTTCTATAATTCTATATGTATATTTTCCTGTGTGTAAAATGAAAGAGATTAAATATAGCTGGCTATTCATTTATTCGTCACTTCAAGTATCCCTTGAGAAACAAGTTATAAATGTGAAAAGGTAACAGAGAATACGTGTGATACATCAATCTATCAGTGTGATATTAAATATTTTCGAATAGTCAGATCACTTTCAAAAATATACAACTAATGATTCACTTTCGTCACGCACTGATAACATATATGGCGGTATATGCTAAAAGTGATTTCGCCGGTGTGCAGATCTATGATGGAAGATGTTTTGTCTCGTCTTTTTTTATATTTCGAGCTACATTTTCCAGCGTATACTTTGGTTTATATATTTCTTCTCTTACGAAGACGGTAGAATTTGATTTTTTAACAATTGGGTGTTATATCTAGCAGGTCACGAAGAATTTCTTGAACCATACTGGAACACAGCAAGAAAGACTACGTAGTGCAGTATAGTGCATTCGAACGAACCTTTTCTCCTTTAATTTTTTAGTTCAATTTAGAGCTATATTGTCTAAACGCCATGCTGAAACAGTCTACATAATTGAATTTCTATAGCTTTTCTCTCGTACCTGTTATGTCCGGAGTTAGTGTTTATGTGAGATTTTAAGTAATATCTGTCTCAAAATTCTAACGAAGATCTCGCGATATAACAGCGTTGAATTTATACCTGAATTCCTAGAGTCTTGAATGGATGGAGTACGCAACTAGTAAGCTGAGGAGCGAAGGCTATTGTAGTAATGGTACAAGATAGATCAAGGACACAGCACATCTAAGAACTTAGGCCGCAATATGTTTGCGAATGATGTTACCAATACGTAGGGTGGGCTTTTTTTGAACGCAGCCTAAAGAG
>NC_068992.1:19077973-19085465 GCF_001194135.2 Octopus bimaculoides
AAAAAAAAAAAAAAAAAAAAAAAAAAAAGGAAATTTTCAAATTCGCAGTCAAGAAAACACATGCTTCATACAAAAACTTTAAACAAAAAGGTAACGTGAAATACTGGTAAGTGATAAATTATATATTTCAGTATATCACATTTACTATATTTTTTATTTCGAAAGACAATCCAAATATTATATATTATCAGAAGGCTTCAGTTGTCATACAACTTTTTTTTCTGTTCCGCTAGGCATAGTTGTGTGACATTAAGCCCGTTTCTCAGCCACACGATTTCAGGTTTAATCATACTGTGTGGCACATTGGGCAAGTGTCAACTATTGCCTCTGATCGACCAACGCCTTTTGAGTGGATTTGGTAAATGGAAACTGAAAGAATCTCGTGTGTCTTAACACGGCTTTATTATCGGTATTGGTACATTTACGTCTCTGAAACTTAGCATTTCGGCAAAAGAAAACGACAGAAGTATCTGGTTTTAAAAAGTACTGGGGTCGATTCGTTCGACTGAAAAGACATGGCAGTGGTCCGACTGAAAAAAGAAATAAACACGCTGTTTTCCATCGTATGGTGCATTTTATTTTCTTATCGAATGTTTTACCTTCGGATTTATGCATTTCATTTAACTTCAAGTTTATTACATAGTAAATATTTAATATCTCGAATGTAGCTGAAGAAGTATTAAAGTTTTGCGTTTAAGCTCGCATTTATGTGCATGAATTGGCAGAATATTTAGAGCCTTACAAAAATAACTTACTGTGTCCTAATTTCGCCTACAACAGACGTGATATACAGTCCAACCTTCATCAGGCGTCTTGGGGAAATTTCGAAACTGTTTTTTCATCTAAACGTGACTGGTTTCGCATCAGCCTCTGTGTCACAAATACCACCTTTCAATAAACGAAGTAAAGACGGTTTTTGATGGACTAGAGTAGTGAGAAATGCTAAATAAATGTGTGCAGTTTTTCAACAACATTCAGATCTCAAAATATTTTTATTAATGGGTTATTTGTTTTGACATCCTTGTCAATCTAGACAGGGATATATCAGAGTATTCTCAGTTAAACATAAAGAGCCTATTGCATTACTACATCATTTACATAGATGCGTGGAACAACTGCTTAAATGTATTTGTTGTTGACTGCCTTTATATAGTTCGGTTGTGTATGTCTGGAAGCGGTGAAATAAGTAATAGTTAAATACTAAAGACAACCAAAATTAGTGTTACTGTACAGATGTTGAAAATTATTTTTAGCGGGTGTCACATTAACAATATTAATGTTACGCCCGTAGTATATAGAGCAGTTGTAAGTTAACCTAAATGATAGAGCTCCCCCAAGAGACATTCTGAAAACATAAAAAAAAATGCTAATATGAAGATACATAAACATTTCAAATGGATGGGTATATTAAATATGTAACGGCCAGTAAAATATAAAACAAAAAAACAAATGAAATAAGTGTTGTATTTTGCTTTTACACACACAAAAGAAAAAAAAAGAAGGCTCACTTCCCAAATATGCCACTCTGCTGCTAAATAATAAAGACATCTGAAATGTAAGTAACGGCCATTTGGGGAACTGGGGACCTATTAAGCTCTTCTCAATATATTTTTAGTGTTTGTTGCTGCTTTGTTTTGTTTCAACTTTTTCGATACAGTGTTCACAAGTGAAAAAACGAAGACAGAGGAGATGAGGAAAGTGAAAAAGAGAAGGATAATGTATGTGAGAATGAAGGAGTGAGGTGGTATAATTCGCTATCTTTTGGTTTAAATCTAACATTTATTTCGTCTGTGACAGTATGGGAAGTCAGCTCTATGACTTAATGTATTAGTGGTGCAAACGAAATAAAAGTCTGGAAAGTGAATTGAAATGTGATGCGTAATCGGCTAAAATCACAACTTGTACGCAAATAAAATTAGTTTGAAGCAACCTGGAAGCAAATTGGAAAAAGTACAGCATCTTAGCCACTAATTCATTTGTACTTATTTCTAATAGCTTCAATTGAATATGAAAGGAAATTGACGCCTAGACGTTGTTTCAAAAAAAAAAAAAAAAAACGTTAAAAGCAGCGGAGTATCTTCAATTTGTGCAGAGTGTATTCTATTTTGACGAATAGTACAAGTGAAAATTGACTAATTTAATAAAAAATATAAATCTAAAATATGGAATGTCACATTTATGAAGAAGTGGGGTTGGATGTGAGTTTCAATTTTACGACTATAGAACAAGGGAAGAACACGCAGTTTTTGTTAACGAACTTAACCCACGTTACTCTATATCAGCGGTTCTCGACAGGGGTTCATATCCGATTTTTCGTTAAAATTTATGTGCAATAAATTGGATATAATTCTACAATATACAAAATATTTGAGCAATTTTAATTCCTAATATAAAAGAAACAAAAAAAAATTTTTAAACATCGCATGACAACAGGGTTCCCCCGAGTAAAATAGCAACCAAAAATGTCTATGGGCACAAAGGGGTAACTTAAGTATCTTGCTCTCTATTAAAGCCTAATAAGCAGAAATCAGAGTTTCAACTTCAAGATATTTGCTTAACTTACAATGCTGGATATATTTTGCACAAAAAATTTCAAGGAAAATAAAATTAGTACAAAAAAGAAATTCAATGTATTAATTATATGTATATACAGGATACATTGTCTACTTCAGAGGAATTGATAGAGTTGATGCCATATGGATTTAAATGCAGAATCCTAAGAAATATCTTAACAGATTAAGACATTAATACAGATCTCAGAGTATTCTCCAAGCTTTAGTAGGTCACACATTTTAGAAAACCTTAATGTAAATCAAGCATTTGACTGGTATTCTTTTTTTTTCATTCAATATCGTTCTGAGTTGAAAGTTATTCCGCCCTCACATCTCCAAAGTGACAACATCTCCATACCAACAACCAGGACCTTTAAAAAAAATTTATTGGGGTGTTTGTAAATTGCAGGCTGTTCGTGCATTATTGCAGGATAGTGATTAGCTGGTTCTAGCATAAATTCTAGTTTTGCCGATTTTATAGGACAATTTTCTTTTTCCTGTGGTAAAATTTGGGGAATTTATAATCTGAATCATTCAAACTTTTATTCGCGCCTGTCATTTTTCCCGCCAGAGTACATGTATGATGTAATTTGAAAGCAAATCTTTGGTCTGGGTCTTATCCGCCTCCCCCTTTGGTTTAAGTACAATCGGAATTCCAAAACCTACATTTTTGTGAGTGCAAAAGGGAAGCATTTCATTCAGCGGAATGTTGTGTGATTTTTTCTCGAGACTCCATGATTAGTCATATCGAACAATTGCATTTTGTCTAACAAAATGTAGTTCACGTTTATGCTGAGATCACACCTGGCAGTCGAATATCTAAATAATCCACTGATACTGTTTCTTTTCTTTTTGTGCCTACTGTTCCATTGTACTTGGCGCAACTACTGCAGAGTTCATTTACAATCGAATCGTTTATTAGAATAACGATTCCGTTGGTAATTTCTTGCTCCAGACATGCAACTTAAAGTACCTTCAATTTCAAGCAAATTAAATTCCTTCACATTTTATGTTAGAAATCAACTCAGGTTTTTCTTGTTTTTTTTACTGGATTTCAAATAAAATGGCAGCTGAGAATCTACATGACTTTTCTCATATGAATGTTTCCTATCAACCCAAAGTCCGCCAATTTTTAGAAAGACTATAGTCGAAGTTCGTGTTATTGGGACTTTTTTGATTGACCATGGGATGGCAATATCGAAATTGGTTGTAGTTCGACCGCAATTCATTAAGTAACTATTTGCAGGCATTGGTATTCGCTCTTAATTTTGTCATACCAAAATACAATAAGAACAATCTTTAGTAAAATCATTTTTTCAAGAACAAGCATGAAGAAATTATTTTTGTGGATATATTTACTAATACTTCAGAAAATTTTATAGCCTTTTGGTGATACGTGAGTATCAAAAAAAATGGAGTAAAATATATCAAGAAAGAAATTAAAAGCATTTAACAGAAGTCTAAAATGTGGTTGAACATTAAAAGTGATGAATTGAAAAAATATAATCTCAGACTGAAGAAAATATGCTAATAAGCAATATTGATAGGATTATAAAAAATTTAAAATTCAATATTAAGTCTTTGATTAAACAAGAAAGTGGTTGTAAAAAAAAGAAAAGAAAAAAAAAAAAAGACATACAGGTCGTTCAGTCAGGCAGCTGTAAATGACCTAGATAATCCTTTGGGATTTGCTCAGCAGTATGCTAAGAGTTCATCTAAGCTACAAGTATGATGACAGCATTCACACACAATTCCACACCAAAAGTTGCTTTTTCTTGTTAAGTGCGACTTTGCTTTCTTTTTACTGATAACAACTCCATTGAGTTTGCTGCGTTTAGGTTTCGGACAACGAGTTGTGTAAAATAAAATTTCGTCCATTTTACCATATTCTTCCCGGTTGCAGACAAGTCGCAAGAAGTTGGGCATTTTAGCGGCGCAGTAGCTACTTGACACAGAAGTTCTACTGATAGTTTCATCGTTACACCGATGTTCCAAACCCGCCTTCACCGTATAGCGACTAAGTGTGGTAACGAAAAGCAAGAAAACAATATTCCATGTAAACATTTTGATAATCTTTTCCATTTTTTTATGTTTTCACGAGTCTGAAGCCTCTTGGGTGTGTACTGCTTGACAGGAAGGTTAGAATTGATTTTAAAACCAGCGTGTCAAAGAATATATTTAATTAACCACCCACGTAAAAGTTTCGCTCTTCCTTTCGCTGCTGCTGCTGCTGCTGTTTGAAATATATTTGTCGGGACAAATATCGTAGCTTCTAATTCTGCTGAGAAAACCGGATGTTGTTATAGAATCACCTGGGTTGCCCATACAGAAGTTATCTTAATATTAGTAGCTTTTCCAACCGTGACTAAAAGAAAGAAGAAAAAAAACAACTTTTTTCGACTACATTCAATGTTTAGTATATCTGTTTATTTTGGCCCTTCGTTGGCCAGCGGGGTTCCTTGGGACACCATCAAATTTTAAAAGTAAGGCAACTTGTATATTTTTTAAAAATTTAAATCATTTTATATCTCATGACTTTTATTGTCAATAGTTTATGTATGTACACAGACATTTTGAGTTAGGATTTTCCAGTCATATGGATGTTATAGCATATAATATAGTAATTGAGGTCCAACTGGACGCCCATTAGCATTTTGTGAAACTACTTAGCAGCATTTCGCCTGTATTTACTTTCAGAGTTCAAATTCCACCGAGGACGATCTTATTTTTCACCGTTTCGGGGACCATAAAATAAGTACTAGTTGAGCGCTGGAGTCGATATAATCGACTTGTCTCCCACTACTGAAATTGCTGGCCTTGTGACACAATTTGAGTGCAATGATTCCGAAAGATGACATTGAATTTGCATTCTTAGCACTTTCTGGCAGATTCGAACGTGAATATGTAAATCGCTGTTGAAATTCTTCAGTGGAGAACAACTTGCAGGCGAATGCGTGATTAATAACACTGTGCGAGATACAATAGGGTAAAGAAGATTTCGGAAAACCGTTGTTTCGACATTTTGCACATGACTTACCACTGTACACATTCTTTCATTCGTTTCAGCTATGCGGTTGTGGTCATACTCGAGCACCATATGATGATTTTTAGTTCCAATTTAGGATCTATGCTAGGTCTTTTGAGAGGAGCAGACCTCCCAAAAGAAAGCCGATTTAATCAATTATAATACATGAATGGTCTTCTGTTTTATGGGACCTGAAAGGTGAAGGTGACTTTCGTCACCTTTGCCTTTCATCCCGGGATCTGATTTGAACTCAGAGACTAAAGAGCTATAACTAAATGCCGCAACGCATTTTGTTCAACGCTCTAGCGGCGCCGCTGTAAAATCAACACTCTACTGCTCTTTAAATGATATTGGGTCGAGTTATTTCGGGGTTGTTTGTTAGTCTATAGCATCAGACCAAGCACATCACTCGTATTTTATTCATCGACTCTGGAATTCTGAAGTACAATGATCACTTCGGTGTGATTAGAAATTGAATTAAAGCGTCGGATTAAATACAATGAATCGTCTTTGCAAACTCCCTAAGAAATCTGCCTGCCTGCCTGCCGGCTTTGTCCTTTCCATAGCAAAATTTCCTAATCTCAGCACAAGGCCTTCAGTATTTGAGGGGAGGTATTAGTATTATTCGGGATAATTTATCTCAAAACATGGCAAGTATTATATTGTATCAGTCCTGAAGTCCTGAAGTAATGGAACGGCGTGAATTGAACTCAGAATGTAAAGATCCGTAACAAATACAGCAAACTATTTTTCCCCGACGCCATCATGATCCCGCCAGCTCGCCGTCAATCCTCTTCTTTCTATTAATAATTTCTAATATAAAATGAGGCAGTGAAGGTGGCGCGCTGACAGAATAACTGCTTAGCGGTATCCCGTCTCTGTGAAGTTATTGTGTGAGTCTATGGTGAACTGTTTATTGAATTGTTGCCGTTGTTGATTGAATTGTTGTTTGAATTGTTGCCGTTGTTGATGCGTTAATTGTTGTTTTGTTTCCCATTGTGGGGAAAATGGAGAAGGAGCCGGAGGCAGGCCAACGTTATGCGGCCGCAACGGGCAAAGGAGTAGACACGCGAGAGTTGGAGGTCCGCGAGATAGAAGTGGAGCCTAGAATGACGAAGGAGAGTGAGAAATTAATCACAAAGGAAGGAAACACTTTGAAGCTAACGCCCCTGAAGGCCAACGTGGCAAAAAGAACGGTTATATTTAGAACCAAGAAGGCAGCCACGAGAAAGATAGACATAGCACCATTAGAGGTCATATAAGAACAACAAACCTTACGAGAGGGAGAAGATACGCCACTGAGGAGGTGCGCTTCACAACGGAAGAGGAAGCAATGAAGCAATAAAGGAATCAATAAAGCACTCCGCAGAGGCAATAAGGACAGAGGAATGGGTGCTCTTGCCTTCGTACTGCGGCAAACGTGTGGCCAAGGTGTAGTGACGTTAATCAGAAAGGATCCAGACAAGGGGGTCGTTTTAGATTGGGGTAGTGAGGTCGGAGCGTGGCCTGATCATCGCTACATTTGTGTTGTCTCTGTATTATTAATTTAATTCGATTTTGAAAATATCTTATATAATTTTTATATTCATATTTTATGTAAAACTATAACGTATTACTGATCCCAGTCCGTTGTTTTGTCCATTTCTGTGTTTGGCCCCCTGTGGGCAATAAAGAAATTGGATTTCGTCTGTTTTTATGTTCTGAGTTCAAATTCCGCCGAGGTCGACTTTGACTTTCATCCTTTTGGGGTCCTTTAATTATATAGAAGCTGCGTACTGGGGTCGATCTTATCGACTGGCACCCTCCTCCAAAATTTCGAGCCTTGTGCCTAGAGTAGAAATGAATATATTTTAAAGAGAAAAATTAAAAGGTTAAGCGTGCGTGTGTACGTTTTGTAGGTTAGACTAGAATATAT
>NC_068992.1:19085499-19087520 GCF_001194135.2 Octopus bimaculoides
CAGAAAAAAAGAGCTGGTTTAGGTTTGCTTTGAACTTATGATAATCCGATTACGATTTACTTGGTGTAAAGTACACTTCTTTAAATGTAATTTTATTGCCAGCCACAAGGGCCAAACACAGAGTGGACAACTCAAGACATGTAGGGACATGTAACAATTAAAATAAAATTATGAAACTATGAATGATAAATGATAATGATTTATGAAGTATGTGCCACTTACCTAACCTCAGCAGCAACATTAACGTCCTTTCATATCCAATTAAAGTTAATATCGTATTGACCCACTAATTTATCATATTCTATTACGCCCGGAACTTCCTTATTGTCGCATATCATTTCTCTGTATTCCGCGCTTCTTTACAGTCTCTTATTATCCTCTGGCACCAATGCGCCTAAAGTCATTTTTTTTCTTTTTTCCTTCCCTTCATGTCTATCACTTTTACATCTCTCCATTCCACTAACTTATCCACCACTTCCATTTTTACACCTTTCAATAAAGAGCACACAAGACAAATGGGAGGGGCGCTTTGCGTTTTTTTTTTTTTGTATAACTGCTGTCCTTTATTTAAACTTTTTTGTGTTGGTGGGGAATGGGTGAGTTTGGTGTCCGCAGGGGAGGGCGGGGTTGAGAAGGTATGAGTGGGGTGGGGTGGGTACGTGCTGGGGTTCACTTAAGCTATCCTTTTCCCCTCTTCCTCTGTTTTCTTCCCGTAGCTTGCCATCCACCTTCCTCATTTCTTTCTTCCATCCTTTCCAGTTTCTTCTCTGCTCTCCCCTGGTTTGGATTAATTTTCAGAGGGCAATCCGCTCTAATGTGGCCCTTTTGGCCACATTTATAGCAACGAGAGATTCTGCCATCTACCCATACTTTCATTATTGTTTCTCCTACTGTCACTGTTTCCGCAAGCATCTCTAAGTTTTCCACCTTACTTTGTATTATTAATTCCAAGATTTTACCGTGCCAATTAGTGCCTTCCGTTTCTGTGGCTTGGAGTATGGCGACCTCTTTCTCGCCTCCTAGAAGCGCAGCCGCCGCCACCCAAGCCAAGTATATTTCAGGGGGGATTCCCTCCACCCTGACCTTGGAAGTTCTTCTTCCAGGATATGTGGGTAGAAGGATTACCCTTTCCGTTTTCATCGATTTTACAGAGCTCTCCTTCGCTTTTTATCTGTTCTTAAAATATACCTCAACAGTGCCATATTGGTTTCCTCTTGCCAGATTGGGCTCAACGCCTTTTCAATTTCGTCTGTCGGTTCATTTTATAATCTTTTTTTTTTCTCGATAGAACAGACTTTATACACAATTTTCCTTTCTTCCATTTCCTTTAGCATTTCTTGTGGCAGTGACAATTTTACGTCACCACCTTCCTTTTTTAACACTTCTTTAAACATGTTTAATTATTTAATTATTTTCTCAATGTTGATACTTTTACTTGAGCATATCGAAATTTGAGTTTGAAATTTAGCTCTCAGACCGAAGGGTTCCAAAATTCATAAAACAATTCACATTAGTGCATTGCAATGAGTGAATACCACCACTAAGTTCATGTTCTTTTATTCAATAATGCAACTCTCTTCATTGCATATAACTAGTAACGCCAGTCTAAAATTGAAATATATTTTCATACTTATATCGTATGAACTTACTTTCAAACCATGTGTTCTCAAAAGACCTGACATTCTAAATATTTTATTGCGGTAGTCGTTTCACCGAGGTAATGACACAGGTTTGAGTCTCACCAGAAACTCATATTTTATTTATATCTTTTCTGTATAATGTTCTAGCTAACAATTATGTAAATATACGTTTGCTTTTCAGACTTGTTTAATTCCTGACAAGTCGAAGAGAGAATCATTAACTTGTTTTACGAAATACACGAAAGTTACATCCAGACTTCATCAAACAAAATGCTAGCGTTTCACAAGTAGAAGGAAGTAGGTATTTCATTAAATGACTGCTCAATCAGAACCTTCAGATGGATGGTGGTGGTGGTGGCGGTGGGAGTATATATATATATA
>NC_068992.1:19087620-19091318 GCF_001194135.2 Octopus bimaculoides
ATATATATATATATATACACACATACATACATGCACACACACACACACGCATCACCGTTTAGAAAATTTACCTCTTTTATCAATGCAATCTATTAAGTGTAATGCTTAAAGAAGTTTGCAGTCCAAACATTGAAAGCAATAACGTAAGGAAAGACTAGAAGAACGGTGCAGAATATATAGAAATAAAAGATATTTTTGGAAGCGGTTATATTAAGATAAAGCATGTTCTGCGTTTGGCATTTATTAGATGAAATCGTGTCACATGTTTGTATGAAAACCCTGGCATTCCGTGCGAACGTTGCATTATAGTTGTTATTTCTCCATTTTCCCATTTTAAATGCTTACTACATGACATTGAAAATCTGAAATGACACTTTTGGTCAGAAATTCCATCACCGAATGGCATTCAACATTGTGTTAGCACACCAAATCTCTGGGTTTTTTAAAATACTGTTTGCATTCATTGTCTTGGTATTATTTACTATTTTTAGCAATAAGTTTCGTCGGCTGGAGGGTGGATATCTGAAAACACGCTGTGTGGCATGTGTTAGTCTTTCCTTTTTCGAATATAGTTTTCTTTTAGTTACTTACTAGCAGACTGCATCAGGGGCACATTTATAGAATTGATTTGCTTCTTGCAAGATGCTGCATGCACATAACAAAAGATAACTACTGCACAAACTTCATTAAATCGTTTCAATCGTATGACATGAAACTTTAACTTCACTCCTAAGTTATTTAGAAAACATGTAAACTTAAAATATAAAATTGATAATCATAAGGGTGCAGGCGTGGCTCTGTGGTAAGAAGGTTGGTTCCCAACCACATAGTTCCAGGTTCAGTCCCACTGCGTGGCACCTTAGGCCAGTTACTTCTACTATAGCCTCGGACCACCAAAACCTTGTGAATGGATTTGGTAGACGAAAACTGAAAGACCGTCGTATATATATATATATATATATATATATATATATATATATAAACAATATGAGTATATGCATATATATGTACATGTATGTATATACGTTCATCTACATGTACATATAGATACATAACTGGGTACATGACGTGGCAAAAGAACAAGGACAAAATGGTAAACAAGGTGCAACAAACAAGCAAGCCACATAGAAACATCCCCTTCATCAGCTGTCACCATTAAAACTCCGGCGTTTCGAAGAATTAAGGCAGTACGCATCGTTAAAATGGTTCTTCCCACGAACACAAATTAAATTGTTTTCATGGAGGGTAGTGGCGGACGGAAAACAAGACAGGAAAACGAAACGGTGAAATAATGTGTGTGTGTGTGTGTGTGTGTGTGTGTGTGTGTGTCCACTATCGCTTGACAACCGATGTTGGTGTGTTCACGTCCTCGAAACTTAGCGGTTTTGCAAAAGAACAGATAGAATAAGTACTAGGCTTATACCATCTAGTACTAGTCTTGGCGTCGATTTCTTCGACTACGGGCGGTGCTCCAGCATGAGCACAGTCAAATGACTGAAACAAGTAAAATAATCAGACAATAAAGTAACCCCAACTCTCTAAAATTACTGGCCTTGTGCAACATTTGAAACTGTTATTATACTATTATCTTAATAATAATCTTAAGGCTGTGAGCTGGTAGAATCATTAGCACGCCGGGTGAAATGATTAACGGTATCCCGTCTGCCGCTACGTTCTGTGTTCATTTTGAAAAATGCTAAACCGTTGCGCTAGACTTTGACAAATTTTATATCTTGGCATCTTAGCAACATCCTTATTATAAATATCCTGTTCTTATATCAGTTTCTCACAATAAAACTAAATCAGGTCAATTGCATAGATACTTTTAGTGTTTATTCTTTTCTACACTAGGCACAAAACCTTAAATTTTTGGAGAGTAGGCCAGTCGATTAGATCGACGCCAGTACGTAATTGGTACTTAATTCATCGACCGCGAAAGGTTGAAAGGTAAAGTCGATCTCAGCGGAATTTGAACTCAGAATGTAACGGCAGACGAAATACTGCTAAGCATTTCGCCCAGCGTGCTAACGTTCTGCCAGCTCGCCGACTCAATTCTTTTTTTACTCTAGGCACAAAGCTCGAAATTTGGGGGGAGAGGGACCAGTCAATTAAATCGACCCAAGTACACAACTGGTACTTAATTTATCGACCCCGAAAAGATGAAAGGTAAAGTCGACCTCGGCGGAATTTGAACTCACAACATAAAGACAGACGAAACACCGCTAAGCATTTCGGCCGGCCTGCTAACGTTTCTACAAGCTCGCCGCTCATTTGCATAGATACTAGAACATAGGCAATGCCGGAGTGAACGAAGTGCTTTTTAAAAGACTGCTTCTGTTTTGTGTTACTAATACTACTATTGCTGCTGCTGCTGCTATACCACCCGTATTGTGAACGCTACTGCTATTCGACCCACGAATAGTAGCGCTCCCAACCAGATTAGTAATGTTGCCTTCATAGATAATCCTACATACTAACCGAAATATCCTGTTATTTATCTCTGCCGAGGTGGACTTTGCCTTTCATCCTTAGCTTAGCAGTTCGTTAAAAAGAGCAGGATAGAATAAGTATTAGGTTTCCAAAGAAAAATTCCTGAGGTCGA
This sequence comes from Octopus bimaculoides, assembly GCF_001194135.2. Classification (NCBI taxonomy): domain Eukaryota; kingdom Metazoa; phylum Mollusca; class Cephalopoda; order Octopoda; family Octopodidae; genus Octopus; species Octopus bimaculoides. The sequence goes on from NC_068992.1 coordinate 19,090,223, forward strand.
CTTCTACTAAAATAATTTAAGTTGGTGTTCCAGCATGGCCGCTGTCAAATGACTGAGATGAACACAATGCGCTTTGGTGTTGCCAGACATGTAAATTAAGTGTTTTGATTATCATTCCTTACGTACATTATAATATTCCGATGTATTCTAAAAAGAAACATGCATTGAAAACATTGTTTATACCTAAAATGGTTAAATATAGAAATGTGAAAGTCGTAAATGCTAGATGTAAAAAGAGACCCCCTTGTCTTTGTTTACGTCTATTGACCTAAATCGTAGTGGGCACATCAACCTGATTACTGAACGACCACATGTCAAAGAGGATAGCATCCAATTCATGACAAGGTCACCCGCCACACTAAATAAATAAATAAATAAATATATATATATATATATATATATAAAAATTAGCAGGAAATGCTGACATCGTAAATTAAAGTCTATTAACTGTCAACAGCTGCCGCACACGTCCAAGATTATAGGGAAGCAGTTTAGTCTTCTTAGAGGACAATCAGTCACTCGTCACATACCGTGAGAAACACGCCGAAAATACTTTTTTAAAATGTTGTGAATAAGATGGTAAGGGGAAAATAAAGAAAACGAAAAAGTATAGAAGGAAGGAAATATGAAAAGGAAGGCGAAAATAACCTGGAGATATATTTTTATTGGAAAATGTAGAAAAAGCTTAGACGTTTGAGAGACTGTGTGAAGATGTAACAAACATCATCATGTCTTTGAGCAGCAGCAATATTCAGAAAGTTAAAAAAAGAAAAAGAAACAAAGCTACAAACTCTATGTCTCTAACACACAGTGGGAAGACAAAGTTTTCATTCTTACAAAATGAATATATCCATAATTCATATTTCATATACCTACCTACCTACTTACCTATCTATCTATCAACCTCCGTCTCTCTATCACTATATGAGAGTGTATGTGTGTGTATGTGGATGTATGTGCGGATATATGTATATATATACCTATACTCTTTTACTTATTTCATCGGTCTCTTTTGCGGAACCACTAAGGGGTTGTCAAGTGATGTTGGACACAGACACACACACACACACACACACACAAACACACACACACACAC
>NC_068992.1:19091632-19092107 GCF_001194135.2 Octopus bimaculoides
TATATATAATTATATATATGAATATAACATGTATATGTGTGTATGTGTGTAAGAATACGAGATGATAGAAGAATAAACGCTGATCTTCTGAGCTGAATTAGCTAGCATACAACTGTTTCTGTTATAAGATGCGACTTCGCAGTGGACTCGTAGGTGAGTGCTTGAGTAAGACCTTGTAGATTTATCGGTGGCCTGAATTTAGAAGTAGTCTCTCTATGTATTCTTTTGCTTGTTTCAATCATTAGGCTGAAACATGCAGGAGCACTGCATTAAAGGGTCTTTTTCGAAGAAATTAACCTGAGCACTTATTCTTTGTAAGCCGGTACTTACTCTATCGTTCCATTTTCCCGAACCACTAAGTTACGGGCTTATAGATACATCAGCTTCGGTTAAGTGATGGGAGGGGAACAAACATAGACACACACAGACGCATGAATAAATAAATAAATATATGTATATATATATATATATATAT
>NC_068992.1:19092504-19095181 GCF_001194135.2 Octopus bimaculoides
TATATATATATATATATATATATATATATATATATATGACTGTATAATAATATATCAATAATATTTTATTCTCCGATTTGAAGCGACAAGTTATAAATACAAATAAATGGCTGATAAATAATGAGCTAACCCCTGCCAAAATCGAACCCACAAATCAACGCTACCATGATTCCTTGCACATCCGATTGGGCCAAACGCTTACCCATCAATTTCAGCCAATCCTGTGGTCGGGAAGCAAGCTGCTTACCACGCAACCTGTGCGGGTGTGTAAGTGTATGCGTGTGTGTGTGTGTGTGTATTAACTTGGAGGGCACTGATAAGAGATACACTGTTAAATGTAACCAACAATCGGGCTCAGTATTGCAGAACACTGACCAGATATAATGCATGACTGCATAATATTTCTACAACTGTTATGCAACTATTTTTACAACTGTTATGCAATTATTTCGGTGTTATTTGATGAAACGCATCTGTGTCCTATGAATCCTTGAATAACATACATAATTTCTGCTGCTGATGATGACAGTCATCATCATCATCATCATCATCATCATCATCATTATTATTAAGGTGGAAAGTAATATAGAGGTACAGGGTTCTGATTCCATTACCGTCAGCTATGAACACACACACACACACACACACACACACACACACATATGTGTATATATATATATATATATAAAGGCGGTTCGCTAGCAGAAACGTCACCCCAGTGGGAAAAATGCTTGACGGTATTTCGTCTGTCTTTGCATACTTAAAACAAAGTGCACTTTCAGGGTTCGATAAAGTACGAGCCAGGTAATCACTGGGGTCGATATGATTGATTTATCCCCTCTCCTTTAGTCTTGGCCAAAATTGAAACAAACATTGTTTTTATATATGCGTGTATGTACGACTTATGCACACACGCGCGCGCGCGTACACACAGACGTATCGATGCCCACACCCACACGTCAGTATATACGTAAATATGTGACACTCGTCAGTGTGTATGTATATCGGTAATGCGTATGATCATTCAAGCGAAAAAGAGGCGAATTTCATACCCTGTATTTGCAATGGATCTAGTCCTTAATTATCGAGTTCAATTATTCCATCGTTACGATATTATTATTACGTGAATTGCTTTTACGTGCCTTCTTCAGGTAATTAGTGAGTCATCAGAAGAAAAAAAAAACATTAGTGTTCAATAGTTCTTTTGATTAGTAATTGTTGTTGTTGTTGTTGTTGTTGGTACTCCGTCGCTTACGACGTCGTGGGTTCCAGTTGATCCGATGAACGGAACAGACTGCTCGTGAAATTAACGGACAAGTGACTGAGCACTCCACAGACACGTGTTCCATTAACGTAGTTCTCGGGGATATTCAGCGTGACACAGTGTGACAAGGCTGACCCTTTGAATTACAGGCACAACAGAAACAGGAAGTAAGAGTGAGAGAAAGTTGTGGTGAAAGAGTACAGCAGGGTTCGCCACCATCCCCTGCCGGAGCCTTGTGGAGCTTTAGGTGTTTTCGCTCAATAATCACTCACAACACCCGGTCTGGGAATCGAAACCGCGATCCTATGACTGCGAGTCCGCTGCCCTAACCATTGGGTCATTGCGCCTCCACAGGCACATACATACACTTATGCGGACACACAGACAAGGGCACATATATAAAGACAAACGCACTCACTCACAAACACATATAAACAGACACACACACACACATATACACATGCAAAAATTATCACTCACGTGTATATGTAAGTGTGCATATTTGTCAGTGTGTGTATACTTTTGTGTGAGCGGGAGTTGTATTCAGTTAAAATATTTTCTCACGTTTTGTCTTTATTTTCAAATAGTATTTCAATGGGAGCTTAGGTTTCAGGTTTCAAAGCATTAGATGCTGACGAAATCAAAGGCTATGAAATTACAATTTCAACCAGGTGTGTTTCATCTAACATCCCACAGAAGTCACTCAGAAGAGGGAAAGAGTTGACCTGGTTACATTTTTTCACTGCTGATTCGTATCCTGAATACATCTAAGATGATCGAATCTAGTTTGTTAATGTTCTTGAATTCTTTGAAAACTTAGAAAAGGAAACTTTTTTCGAGCTCAAATATAATTTAAACTGTGTTAAATTGAATAAATAACATCAGCAATAAAATTTGCAGAGAAAATGTACGAGTAGTGCGATGTTCTTATTTCATTTAAAATTCTTTACTAGTTTCACATATTTAATATGATATAAATTACACGCACACTTATACATGGTCTCACTCGCCATCCCTCTTCTCTCCCCGTCTCTCTCTTTCTCTCCCACTTTATCTCAATATCGAAAATATATGTAAAGACTTTATCTATCTATCTATCTATCTATCTATCTCTTCTCACGGACGTGCTGTCACATCGGCTGCGAAGGTAAACGTTTATTTGACCATTTACTGTCCACATTTTGTTGGAATTTTTAAATAATTTTGTTGCGAAGCACCTAGGCTTCATTTGTGTGTATTTTCAAGGGCAGGAATTGGCCCCCAGGGGCAGTTTCGGCCCTAGCAAAATACAAAAATTTCCTTCTTGACATTTGAAAAATGTCGAGAAACATAATTTTGGAACGCTTGTCTTGTTCTTTTGACAAGCATTTCCAGAAGAGAAAAAAAGAACAGAATAGCGCGTGCTCATGCAGT
>NC_068992.1:19100992-19105008 GCF_001194135.2 Octopus bimaculoides
ATATATATATATATATATATATATATATATATATATATATATATAGAAAGAAAGAAAGAGAGAGAGAGCTGGGCTTAAGCCCGTTAATCTGTTAATCATTAATTAGCGAAGTTAAACTTTTCGTTAACGATTTAACTTTTAAGCTAAATTTGAACTGCTGATGATGTTAACAATTCTAAAGTCTACAAGTTAACAGCATCAAAGGATTATCCGAAAAGGAATTCCGATACCAGCTACCAGGCCAGGACAGGTCCTGCTGCTCACCAGGCTGAGGAATACAAACTGTCAAGGTATCGGTCACTTTCCAACAAGTTTGTGGCCGATCTTATGGCAGATCTCCGGCGTACTTGGTCCCCGGACCATATCTCTGCTCACCGCTATTGAGGCGAAGATGGCTGTACGTAAGTGCGAGCCCCATGAGTGAGAGTGGCTGTTACACCACATCTCCCTCACTATCCTGCGGGTCAACGCCTTTTCCATTTTGTCTGCCGAGACCATGAGTGACTTTTCTTAATAAAGATACATAAGCAAGAAAAAATGTAAGAACGAAATACAACTGTATAAATAGAGAAGTTTGAACATTGTAGAAGACTTGTTCTAAAAGTTGGTTTTATTAATAAAACTCTAAATTGACTTTGGTAATTATGAAAAATATGAAGAATCTTTTTCATTTTCTAAAAGTTTTATTATGCGATGTGATTACAAAGATGGCTTCTTAAACAAAACTTAGCCCAATTGTTCCTGTCAATAGCATGCTGGTAAGGTCAATGTATTGATTAAATTTCATGTAAATTTGTTTTCCTATCAGTTCTTCAACTACAACTTGCGTGTTACTAATACATAGTTTGCTACACTTTATAAAGGCTTGACACAGGTGGATGATAAAAATTTAAGGCATGACAGATCCTTAGTCAAAGGATTGAATAAGTGAAGAGTAGAATCAAACTAGAATGTTCCTTCACGTCTACTAAACTAGTATGTATTACTCTAATCAAAGAAACCATCAAGGTTGCATTACTGTATGCAAATCGGTCTAGCCAAATTAATGATGGATTTTTAAGCAACGTCGCTTTGGGCATTTAAAGAGGTACAGAGTCACTGATAGAATACTAACATTAGATTGAATCTAGTCAAATTAGATTGCTTTTCTGTCCGCTAACATTTTTCATGCGAAAGCAATTTATTCACAGCTTTGTGTTTCGTAAAGTAGTGGTTAAAATCTATGTAGTATTTAACAGCATTGAAACAAAACACTACTAATGCACCAGTACTACGTACAGACACATACGTATGTGTGAGTATGCTTGTCTGTATGTGTGTGTGTATGTGTGTATATCTACGTTCCTGTAACTCTTTCTTGAAATACGGCAGGAATATGTTTACTTTCGTAGCATTGTACAGAATAATTCAATAAACGAATGGCTAAGAGCAATATAAATTAATATTATGCCAGGTAGTCTAATTGAATTAAAAACAACTTAAGGCAAATATTTTAAAAACAAACATAATTAACACCCGGTACACATATGTGTTGTCTTTCTTATGGCTACGTGTATATTAAATACACATTCAGAATCTTCTTCAGCTGGAGGACAAATAAAATATATTTGAAATGAACTAAGTTATAAATACCCGCAAGACGGACTACGTAAGATATCAAGTGTAAATATTAAGTTGAAATGTCAGTGAATTTAAATCACTTCTGTTTGTGCAGAGAAAATCTACAAGAAAGTACATCAACAAATTTAGGTTTCGCTTAGAGGTATAAAGTACAAATAATTCTCAAAATGTGTAAATAATGTATTTTCTTTGATTATATTTCATCAAAGGGACCGTCAAATAAATAACTAAAAGCAGTATCAATTAATATGAAATGCATACTGTATTTGAAGAATATATATATATATATATATATATATATATATGCGCGCGTGTGTGCATGTATTTGTTTGTTTGTGTAATTGCGCTATATATTTGACCTCGTATAATAATGTACACTTGCTAGTGAGTGTGATTAACTAAAACAGTGTTAAGTTCTAATTGACAAGATTTCTTAATGGTCTATTCAACTCGTCTTTGTATAATCCTTTATTTAGTGAACCTGTAAAATACCACGTTGAAATCAATTTCCAGCTACGAAAATAATTTGTATGGGCATCAACGAAAAAGAAAAAAAAAATCCAACTCTCTCACTTAGAATTGTATGGGCATCACCTGTATATTGAGATAAACAGCATCAGTCAATCTATGTTACTCCAAGGTGAATGCCATTGATCTATATGCTGTTCCTCAAATACTTTGACCATCGGCCATAAATCGTTTTATAAGCCAGATTTTGTGGTGAATAGAGGTACAGTAAATTTTTGTAATCATTTGTTTCAATGTGCATTCGCGAAAATGATCTACCTCGATAGATACGTAATTAACCAAAAGCCTTGTGTACAAAGTAAAAATATATTAAATTGAATGATGATTTCTACATTTCCACATGTATTTTGTATGATTATACTACCGTATATTAGATTATATTCATTAGGATGAATGTTAATTATGCATTGAACATTGTAGGATATATGCGCTATTGTGTGAATGTGCCAATTTACGTGTGTGTGTATATATATATATATATATATATATATATATATATAAATACGCATATATATATATATATATATATATATATATATATATATGTGTGTGTGTGTGTGTGTGTGTCTGTGTGTGTTTATACGCACATATTTATATGTATTCTACTCACGTATTCCTATATTCGTAAATGCACGCACATATACAACGTATTTTTATATAATTCCATTGCTGATTAAATTTTTCAAGCGGACCAATAATTCGTTGCATGTGCGGTCATAGTGAACATGACTGGAGTTTTTATGCACTCTGACTTTAAACATCTGAAGCTTTTCAAACATGTGCGTTTTGAGTCCTTGGAAATTTTCTCCAAATTCTAATAGTTTAGTCCAGAATGTGGATTTTGTCATCGTGGTTTTGATGTTTTGCTCAGATGTGAATGCCTTAGCACATGGAGAACAGCATCCTTCATGCCACATAGTTATTATTGATCTGAGATTTTTATGAACTATGACTTGTATTTATTTTGTCGCTAACTGTTACTATAGCAACCGGGCTCTCATGTGTTAATCTGTTGACAGTGGGGATGTTTCGTTGCATTTACTCCATCAACTGCCTTAATCCTAACAGTCGTTTTATGGATTACAATGATTTTCTGTTTATTTTCCTTCTTTGTGATTCATTATTGCTGCTGATACATACACACACTCCAGAAAGCTTCGAATTTAGGCGTTATAAACAATAGCCATTCTTTCTTTGTCAAATTTGATGTCGTTTTTCATAATTCTTAGTACTGTTCCGTATAGGGAAGACATGTTCTAGCCACAACGACTCACTGGGTTCGATTACACTTCTTTTCGGAGGCTGATTTTAACAGCATGCGATTCTCAATGCACTATGCTTGATTTGGTTTTACTTTTCTTGATAGAAATATTGCTATGCATTTTCATGAACCGAATATAAATTTACTATTATTTACCCCAAATTTCGCCCTGGCAAAAGCTTTGCTTCAGCTACTATCCCTCGCATTCCTTTATAGTCCCGAACTTAATGGTACACAAAAAGAGATGTATATTTATATATACAACTTATGGTTGCATATTTTGGACAAGTAATATTGTTTGTTGTTGTTTTGTTGTTGGCACTCCGTCGCCTACGACGTCGAGGGTTCCAGTTGATCCAATCAACGGAACAGCCTGCTCCTGAAATGAACGTGCAAGTGGCTGAGTACTCCACAGACATGTGTACCCTTAATGTAGTTCTCGGGGATTTTCAGCGTGACACAGTGTGACAAGTGTGACCCTTTGAATTATAGGCATAACAGAAACAGGAAGTAAGAGTGAGAGAAAGTTGTGGCGAAAGAGTACAGCAGGGTTCGCCACCATCTCCTGCCGGAACCTCGTGGGGCTTTTAGGTGTTTTCGCTCAATA
>NC_068992.1:19105114-19111683 GCF_001194135.2 Octopus bimaculoides
AAGCTTAAAATTAGTTTAAAGTAATCTTGAAAGAATCATAGAAGGTTCGCAAATGATTTCTTTTATTGGAATTATCTGAAGGCTTCGTTTTCTTTTCTCTAAAATCTTTTAAAATTACACCTGATGTGGAACACTGAAAAACATTAATTCCTGGCCTAATTTAAAGCAAATGTTTCTGCTGCGATGTGATTCGTTCGAATGCAGATTTAACTTTTAAAGATATGTTAATTTTTAGCAATTCCCTTTGAAAAACTTCACTATTTTATCAAAATTCTTCTGTATCCGAAAGAACTCAGTTTTATTCTCTGATGATTTAAACGCAGAATACATAAGAACAAAACAGCTGCAAAAGATATCCTTCGTCCTTGTTAGCTTATTGCATTATTTATCACGACCAAATTATGAAAACCAAAATGGATCGAGTCAGGTTTTGAACTCTGAGCGCTAGCATGATAGGCTTAAATAATTTGCGAATTCGGTGCTGTAAATAGGTTGTAGAATGTCACACACATACGCACACACACGCGTACACACCCACAAACCCACACACAAACACACACACCTACACACATACACACGCATTATGTTATGCATCTTCAACTCTGAATATGGGTGCATTTGCACTTATATATACAGTTACCCAGCACAATATATAACATTTGATGTAGATTCTGTCACACTTACATAAGTTATACATACTAATATTCATTTACCGCTCTCCCCCTACCTCTCGCTCTCTCTCGCTCTGTCTCTCCCTGTCTATCTATCATGTCGTATTTTTGTATGTAGTGGCGTGCGTATGCGCATTTGCACGGAGAAAGGCAATTCGTATAGAAGTATAAACGTATATTGAGAACAATAAATGAGTGTACACAGAAACCTTTATATAATAATACAACACACAATTGTAGAAATATAAATAAAGATTAAAGATTAAAGACTCATCAAAGCGTCTCTCAAAGTAAATCCGTTGACGTCAGATCGCATATTCGGTTTGACATTAATGACACAAACTACGCCTTTATTTTATATCTGTTTCATCCTGACGAGTAGTGTTGCCATGGCTATTGAATCAACACTGTAGATTCTTCTGATCTTAGTTTCCGCAGAGAATATAGGAAAGCTAGCTTGATACTAAACATTCATCCTTCATGTCAAAACTAATATTTAGTTAGGGTAGGAATCGCTCTATATATATGATATAGAGAAATAAGAACGTTGAGAGACATCAAATATATATTTATGATAAATAACGTTCATTTCAAAAACAATAGCAACAATAAAAATGCTGTATTAGACAGAGCCATACTCTTCTACCATGCATAATTTCAAAGTTGTAGCAACGCAATCACTGATCTTTTCTTTACTTTCCTTATTTTTTTTCTCTTCTTTTACTCATTATTTTCGTATTGTGAAGAAATGATATTTCGAAAGAGAAAGATTAAATCCGGATATCGTAGAGATGATTAAGTTTGATGTTATTATTATCATTATTTATAATCAGTGTTAAAGCGATGAGCTGGCAGAATCGTCAGCATGTCGAACAAAATGTTTAGTGGTGTTTCGTCCGCCTTTACCTTCTGATTTCAAATTAAGCCAAGGTCGACGTTGTCTTATATCCTCTAATCGGGGTCGAGAAAATAAATACCTGTTGAGTACTGGAGTCAATGTTATTTATGATAATAATTATTTATAATAAGGGTTAAGGCATGTAGCAGGGAGTATCGTTAGCATTCCGGAGAAAATGGTCAGCAGTATTTTATCCGACTCTTTACATTTTGAGATCAAATGTTTCTGAGTGCCGAAGTCGACTCAGCTTTTCATCCTTTTGAGGTTGATGAAATAAGTACCAGTTGTTCACTGAGGCCGATGAGATCAATATAAATTTCAGGCCTTGTTCTTGTTGTTGAACAGATTATTTTTTAATTTGGATTAATTTACTGTTCGCAGGGCTCCGACAATTATTGGTACTACTGCTACCCTTTTCATCGACCACAACTGCTTAACTTCCCAAGCAAACCTGTCATATCTCCCAGCTTTTCTTTTTCCTTATCGCATAACTTGTTGTCAGCTGGGCATGCTATATCTATGATCCAGCATCGTTTGTTGTTATTATTATCATTATTATTTAGGCGGCGTGCAGGTAGAACCAACATCACGCCGGCCGAAATGCCAAGCGGTGTTTCGGGCGTCACTACGTCTACGTTCTGAGTTCAAATTCCGCCGAGGTCGATTTTGCTTTTCATCCTTTCGGCTTCAATAAATTAAGTGCCAGTTGAGTACTGGTGCCGATGTGATTGACTGTCTCCCTCCCCACAAAATGCAAGCCTTGTGCCTATAGTCGAAAGGATTATTATTATTATTATTATTATTATTATTATAGGGTTGATGATGATGTAGAAGAGGAGGACGAGGATTTCAATTCCTGCATCAAGTGCAATGGGTGAACAGATACTATTGCAAATAAGAAAATAGAGCATACATGTCTAATCGTTGTCAGCTTCAAATAAACCGACATAAAATATAAGTGAAAATGAAACGGAAGGGCTGGACTTAACTCTTGAAGTTTTGCAAAGAGTAAATAGAAAAAAGACTGTAAATGTCCAAGCGGATTTGACAATATGTTTAAGGTTACTTCTTACAAGATGATACAACTCAAAATCAAATACATTATCAAACTCCAAATACGTGTTAGGTATCAAAAATGCATATAACGAAGCGAAAGTAAAGAAAAAAAAGCAAACAAAATGAAAACACTTGAAGCATAACATAATGAGAAAACGATTATATGTAAAAGCATCGCAGAAAAAATTACCAAAGAATACTGACCAATGAAAATAGAATCAGAACAATAGAAATGCAATATACGATAATTTGAGAAATATAAAATAAAATACAAATTAAAATATGAAAAGAATTAAAGATTTACAATCATTACAAATATATCCGAACGGACCAAATGGACCGATGAAAATATTTATGACAATAAAATACGAAAACCTGGCTTAATTAAAAGGAGACCAACGTTAATATCACTGAGATGAAAAAATAATATACATAAAACACGTTATATTAGAAAGGAAACGAGTATTTCTTCAGTTTAATGCGTAGATCAATAGAAAAACCCTAGCAGACAATAATGGAAACAAATATATTGAAGAAGTTGACAATTAATTAAAAACATACACTCCTAAACGGACTGACAGAACGAAGGAAAGCAAATCCTACATACATATACACAAATATAACAAACAAAAGCAAAATCCGAGAGGAAAAAACGCCTAAAGCAAGCTATTCTCACTAAAACGGAAATAATCCGCCAGTATGAAAAGCTACAACGATTATTTGAACAAAGCAAACAGTTTAACTGCTATCCCCAAATATGTTTTCAATAACAAGGTAAAAATAAAACGGAAATCAATATATGACCAACTGCAGGAGATGTAGAAAAATACTGTGAAGAATATTTACAACTAAGGAATATCTATTGATGAATTTCTTGAAAATAGTGTGTACAGCACCTGAATAATCGTTGTCGACCATAATAACAACAAAATTTAAAGAACCAAGATACTACAGAAAACAAGCAACTGGAAAGCGTTAGAATAGGATAAACTCCGAAACGTTTGGTTAAAATATTTAACAGGTTTATATAAGACATTGAACACAGCGAACAAAACGTCTGGCTCCAGTATTATGGGAATAGTCTATCGCAATTTCTAACTTGTATAAAGTAACACACCATAAAATGAGCTATGTCTGACAACTTCCTGATTCTGAAATCCGTTAATATCATTGTGGAACAAATATACAGTTTCCAACAATATATAAGGCTGAAGAAATAAAGTGTTTTCAGCAATGCATGGATTGACTGCCAGACTAATTTTGGCCATACTTTCCACACGTAGGTCCCGGATACATTAACCATGAGGCGGTACAAATAACCGTTTTAAAGGAAACAGCAAACTATTCTAAAGATACATCGAAAATTGGAATTATGACAATTAAACACATATCCATTATATTAAACAAAACTGAACGCGGATTTAAGTGCTATAAGAATGTAATTAACCATATTTTGAACATGAACGATCATAAGTTATGCGCCAGAAATAATTTAACATGGCGGTAAGAAGTTAAGGTAAATCGCATCATTGGCTGATACGAACACGAAGCTTAACTGAAAAATTCTTCATTGCAGCAGAACATAAAAACCTTCCCATCACACACCACCTTACAATGAAGAACAATGCATTGAAAATTGTCAAGTCTCTATCAGTTGGGATAAGGCAATTTAGTACATGGTTTCTGGTGCTTCTCTCGAGCTAAGAGCGAATTCATTTGCACAAATCTCATGAATTGGTAACATAAATGTGAATATGTACTGTTACACTAAAAAACTTTCCTTGCTATGACGATCACACGAAGGGTTATGTAAATCCTCACGCATAGTGAGGTTAAAGTTAATTGACCAGATATTGTTATAAATGACGGTCAGATCGAGCACTCAATCACCACCAACGATAAATTATCTCTAGAAGAACAGAAAAGAACTTATCGAAACGTAAAACATATACAAAAAAGATAATTCAGTGTGTTGAATGAATGGAGAAACAATTTCAGTAATAAGAGATGCCTTTGGAATGATTAAAACTTGCGGAGAAATATATATCCGAAAATAGTTTTTACAAATACGCACATCATACAGAAAAATATTTTATTAAACATTTCTCACAAATTACGCACAGATTTAACACAAAATACGTAGCTAGAAGAACAATTCTGAAAAATAATCTTAAGTATATTTTGAGCAATATATTCTGTAATTTTTGTGGTGTGATAATACAACTTACGTCAAATGTCTTCTTTTCAGAAAGAGGAATTTATTGTCCACTTGCAAAAGATTCGTCTTCGTGGTCGTCGGCCTCCTCCTCCTTCTCCTTCTTCTTGTTTTGCACAGCTTCTAACGCCGGTCATGTACTACAGTGTCAGCTGTTCACTACCAGTGAACTAAGGTAACACACCATCCGGAGTATTTGAACGGTTCCAAGCAGTGCTGTGTTCTGCAAGTGCTCCACTATTATTGCAGCCCCTGTATGTTCCATGTACTTTTCAAGATTTTTATTCACTGTTGCCAGGGCTCCGACAATTATTGGTACAACTACCACCTTCTTCATCGACCACAACAGCTTAACCTGCCAAGCTAACCTGTCATATCTATCGACTTGTCTTTCTTCCTTATCGTATACCTCGTTGTCAGCTGGGCATGCAATATCTCTGATCCAGCACCGTTTGCTTTCTTTCTCAGTTAACACTTTATTTGGTTTCCTATTCTCTATCTCGTGGACGCACTGAATCGCACAGGATCTTTCCATTATCATTTTCGAGGATGCCTTCAGGTTATTATTATTATTGTTGTTGTTGTTGTAGTTGTTGTTATTGTTGTTATTATTATTTTTTTTATTATTATTATTATTAATTTCATATATACACTCAAAAGACTAGACTGTTGGAAAAGAAAAAATCTTAAGATCGGACAACAACAAGTAACCTTAGATGCCAAGAACCCTCCTAAGTATCTTAGCTGTCTCTAATAACACTTTTCTGCAGCTGCAATAAATTAGGTTTTATGCTTATTTCCTCTATCCATTTGTTCAAATCTTTAGGGAGAGTGCTCAACGCACCTATAACTACTACCAATAACATTTTACACGCACTTTCCATAGTCTCTGTAATTCAACAGCTCGGTTCTAGTACTTTACCATTTTTTCTATACTTCTCATATTAAAGTTTTTATCATTTGAGACTTTTAAGTCAATTATCATCATCATTGAATTTATTAGGCGGTAAGCTGGCAGAATTGTTAGCACGCCGGGCAAAATGCTTAGCGACATTTCATCCATCTTTACGTTCTGAGTTCAAATTCCGCCGAAGTCGAGTTTGTCTTTCAGGGTCGATAAAATAAGTACCCGTAGAGCACTGGACTCAATGTAAATCGACCTGTTCCCATCCCCCAAGAAATTGCAAGCCAAACTTTGAAATCATAATTGTTGTTCTTATTGATGTTGCTGTCCTTATTTCTGATGCTAGTATGTCTAGCTCCAGTTTGATAATATCGACTAAATTATGACGTGACTCTTGTCATGACAGTAATCAGTCTGATTACATACATGCATACATACATTCATACATACATACATACATACATATATACATGCATTTTGTTGGCAATCCGTCGCTTACAACGTCGAGGGTTCCAGTTGATCCGATCAACTGAACAACCTGCTCGTGAAATTAACGTGCAAGTGGCTGAGCACTCCACAGACACGTGTAACCTTAACGTAGTTCTCGGGGATATTCAGCGTGACACAGTGTGACAAGGATGACCCTTTGAATTACAGGCACAACAGAAATAGGAAGTAAGAGTGAGAGAAAGTTGTGGTGAAATAGTACAGCAGGGTTCGCCATCATCCCCTGCCGGTGCCTCGTGGGGCTTTAGGTGTTTTCGCTCAACAAACACTCACAACACCCGGTCTGGGAATCGAAACCGCAATCCAAATGACTGCGAG
>NC_068992.1:19111835-19118703 GCF_001194135.2 Octopus bimaculoides
TGTGTGTGTGTGTGTGTGTGTGTGTATGCTTGTGTGTCTGTGTTTGTTCCCCCCCTCCCAACATCGCTTGACAACCGATGGTGGTGTATTTACGTCCCCGTAACTTAGCAGTTCGGCAAAAGAGATTCATAGAATAAGTACTAGGCTTACAAAGAATAAGTACTGGGGTCGAGTTGCTCGACTAAAGGCGGTGCTCCAGCATGGCCACAGGCAAGTGAATGAAACAAGTAAAAGAGTAAGAGATGAAAGACAATGTTGACCCCGGTGGAATTTGAACTCAGAACGATTCTGTCAGCTCTCCACCTTAGCTGTTATTTAATAATCCTTTGTACGATAGGTACCAGACCTGAAATTGGGGGAGGGCATTGGCTTCAGTGCTCAACTGTTTTTTTTTTTTTATCGACCCCGATTAGAGTATAAAGGCGAAGTCGACCGGCGAAATTTGATCTCAATGTAAAGACGGACGAAATGCCGCTAAGCATGATTCACAGCGAGTTGAAAATATATTGAAAATAAGGGAGTTGAAAATATATCAATTCTTTCTAGATTCGAACCACACGGATCCGTTTTCCACTAATTTAATTCTTTTCTACCGTGATAACCTTAGCTTTAATTCTTTATCTTGTATAAAGTCGACCCTTCCTTAAAATATTATGCAATATCATTTATTTGTAATGTAGAGAATACAGCGGAAAATGTAAACAACACAGGCTCGAAGAGAGCTAGTATTTTTGTATCACACACACATATAAACACACACCTAAGTAAATAGTATCCATAGATATCATGAAGAATTTTCTTTTATTGATCGTAACCAATGACTGATGTCACTGAAAATATCATTAATCCTGAGTGAACTGCCTACTGTAGGTCATTTGAGATATTCCCTTGTGAATCTCAGGAATGTTGCTCTATTACTCTACTAATAGCTTTTTAGAATTATCCGCAATGCTCATTGATAGATTATGTTCAAGAGATAAATGGACCCTGGAGATGATTTCGAAAGATTGGAAGACAATAGTTCTATAGTAATATTATTATGAATTATAATCGTTCTGAATAAATGACAACACAGGCGGTAGTTGCTGTTTTCGGAAGCGGCGTTTATCAAGAGAAAGATGTGTATGCTATCAGGTGCAATGACTGAAATTAATTTATCACAGTTAATAAAAGTTCTAAAGATGACAGTTCATCTTCAGTCATTGACCAATTTTATCGCTAGGAAGCGGCTGAAAAGCTGGCTATCCTGTCGACTGAAAATGGCGCATTTTTTCTTTCTATTTTTTTTTTCGGGGGGGGGGGGCAGTTCTAAGATTTTCTATATATAACGGTGAGTAAAATAATATATAAAACCAAAAAGATATACTTGCACAAATTTAAAGTGCGTATTCAAATTATGACAGCTACATATAACTTGTATTCATATAAACAACATTTTGATTATGTTTTAGAAAATCATTGATATTGTGTAAATAATTGGGAAGTAGTAGAAGCACTGAACAGAATAATGCTTTCAAATACAATCATTTACACTTTTCTGTAATTAACTCTCTCCTTCTCTCTCTCTCCCTCTCTCTCTCTCTCTTTCACTTACACACAAACAGACATACACATGAAATGTATACATAAATACGCCCACTTGCCTGTATTTCATTCAAAACTGTTTAGTGTGCCACTAATTAATATATGTGCGTGCGTGAATACATACATACAAACATACATACATATATGCAAACATACATGTGTGTATATATATATATATATATATACATTTTTTAGAGCACTCTATCGGTTACGACCACAGAGTTACGGCTGATACGATCAACGGAACAGCTTGCTCGTGAAATTAACATGCAAGTGGCTAAGCACTCCTACCCTTAACGTAGTTTTCAAGAAGATTCAATGTGACACAAAGTGTGACAAGGCTGGTGTTACTCATTTCTACCAGCTTCAGTGGACTGAAGCAATGTGATATAAAGTGTCTTGCTCAAGGAAACAACGAGTCGCGGGAATTTAACTAAAGACCATACGACCGCGAGCCGAATGCCCTAACCACTAAGCTACGTGCCTTAACACACACACACACACGCACGCACGCACGCACGCACGCACGCACGCACGCACGCACGCACGCACGCACGCACGCACGCACGCACGCACGCACGCACGCACGCACGCACGCACGCACGCACGCACGCACGCACGCACGCACGCGCGCACGCGCGCGCACGCACACACACAGGGGTAGTTGTGTGATAATAAGTTGGCTTTTCAACCACTTTCTTCTGGGTTCAATCCCACAGCTTGGTATCTTCGTCAAGTGTATTGATCTATTGCTTCGAGCTGACCAAATACTTGTGAGTGAACTTGGTAGATAGAAACTGAAAGAAGCCTTTCGTGTGTGTGTGTGTGTGTGTGTGTGTCTTTGAGTGTCTTCTTATCAGTGTTTGTCTCCCCCGTTATTGCTTGACAACCTGTGTTGGTGTGTTTACGCCCACTTCCCCCACTTAGCGGTTCGACACAATACATCTATAGAATAAGTTCTATGCTTAAAACATGTAATTCCTGGTGTCGATTTGTTCTACTAAATTCCTTCAAGGCGTTACTCCAGCCTGGCCGCAGTCAAATGACTGAAACAAGTAAAAGAATAAAAAATATGAATATATATATAATTTTTTAAATTCTTTTATTCTTTTAGTTGTCTCATATAAATATAAATATAAATATATATATATATATATATTTGTGTGTGTGTGTGTGTGTCTGTGTGTACGCTAATATGCATAACCGTATATAAACACAGAAGATAAAGTACCTGTAATAAAAACAATAATGTATTGAGTCGGACACTCATACATCATAAAAGGAAATTAGCAAAAAATACTTCTAATGATTATGAATAGCTTCGCATGAAAAATTTAAGATGAATGTTTGAAGCAATAATCAGATCACTGCACATTGTTAAAATAAACACACACGATTATACACAAACACATACGGATGCCTAGTTCCATGCACACACACATATACACACAAACAGATACATAATCTTGTAGTCAGAAACAAAAATATGTTCCACGCTATTGACGCGTGAATCTAACGTAAAATATGTTAATATCAACGCTGCTGCTTACGTTGATCACACTGGCCTTCTGATATCCATGATATATAACGAAAATAATACATGCCACCTTTACTTTATGCAGAAGTTGAAATCGTGATGACCTAGTGACGTCGGTGTTGAACATAGGAAATTCACAGTTTCAAGCAAACTATATGGAATTTACAAATAATTGTGAGTAACTGTTGATAAATCACAGCTAGCGAGAACCGTCGTACTTTCTGTACAATATACACATGTAATATATACAAATGCGGATGTTGATTGTGGGTGTTAAACACTATAGTATGTTCGCATCTATAATATATCTCTGCTATAAATTTACGTTATAAAACATTCTCTATACCAGGCAGGACATTCATTTGCAATACTGCAGTACTACTTGAACTGATAATGTTTTCAAATTCTGGCATAAAGCCTGAAAATTCTGTAAAGGGGCTAAGATGATCAAATTGATCCCAGTGTTCAACTGATACTTATTTTATCGACCTCAAATGAATGAAAGTCAAGATCGGCTAAGGTGATATTTGAACTCAGAACTCAGAACGTAACAACGGACAAATCGCCACTAAGCATTTACCCGATTTTGCCAGTTCACCGTCTGAAACTGCTTGTTACTAAAATTGATTTCAAATTTTGGCATAAGGCCAGTAATTTCCAGAGAGAGCTTTGTCGATTATATCGATGACAGTATTCAACTGGTACTTATTTCATCGATTCCGAAAGAATGAAAGACAAAATCGACACCGGCGGAAGTTGAACTCAGAACGTTAGGAAGGACGGTATGCTGCTGAGTATTTTAACCGATGTTCTAACGATTCTGCCAGTACGTCGCTCTTAATTACTTATACTAATATTGATTTCAAATTTTAGCAAAAGGCCAGCAATATTTGGTGAGGATTAAGCCGATTACATCAAACCCGACCCAAGATGTAATTATTTCATCGATCCCGGAAGGATAAAAAGTGATGTCTACTGCACCGGAATTTGAACTCAAAACGTGCTAACCATTCTACCAGATCACTGCCTGAAACTACTTCTGCTAATACTGAAATCCGTGTAGTAGCAGTAACGTTACTTTTCTACTCTAGGCAGAAAGCCCGATGTTTTAAAGGGAGGGGGGGGGGCAGTCGATTAGATCGACCCCAGTACGCAACTGCTACTGAACTTATCGACCCCGAAAGGCTGAAAAGCAAAGTCGACCTCAGCGGAATTTGAACTCAGAACGTAAATACAGACGAAATACCACTAAGCATTTCGCCCGGTGTGCTAACGATTCTGCCAGCTCACCGCCGGAAACTACTTCTGCTAATACTGAAATTCGTGTAGCAAGAGTAATGTTCCTGTCGCTAATGAATCCGGTTGTGAACCGAATTAATTATATGCGTCTGTGTTTGTTAAATCTTGTACTCCGTCAATCACATGATTGTTAGTTTTTAGTATGTGTAATTACTGAGCTTGCTAATCGAATATTTGAATGCATATTCAGTTGTTTATTACAAACGACTGTATTAACTTAGAACGTTTTAGCAGACATCTCTGAAGTAAGCAAATGTTGTAGTTTAAAATTTAAAAAATGTTAAGTTAGTTATAATGTTGTGTGTTGTTCTTGTTATGCTGGAAAGTTTTAAAGTAATCTGCAAATAACTATGCAGCCAGACAAACAAAATAACAAACCTTTGCTTAAAATCATTTCACTCCAAACGGGAAATAATTACAGATATGCTTCTGACCAATTGAAATACTCAGCAACTTGCAGAACTCTATATGAAATGAAATATTAGCGGAAAATCTCATCTAAGAATTTTTATTTCTTTATGATCACCTGATACAATCTTGTACGTTCGTTGGCTTAATAAGGTTTTATTCACAGCACAATTATTGAAAGTTAGATATACATTGTTCCCTTCATTAAATTCTTTACACTAATTTCATTAATAGCCTAATGACAATGGAATAATTATGCTAACTGCACTAGTGTTTTTTCAGGAAAATCAACTGTTAGCATTATTTAACATTAACCAGTAATTTTTGTCTTTTCGCTTGAGAGGTATTTGCATTTTAGCTCCTTCAATGAGGCTTCAGATTAGCTGCAGTACTCAAACACTCATCACAGATTATCGGTCAATCTTTTGATCTGCATTGGCCCCCAGTGAGTGTGCAGATGTCATTGTCATATTAAACTAATTACGCTAACAATAACGTCTGTAAACCATCACTAGAATTGCTACAAAAATTTATTCCCTACCAATGACCACAATGAATATATTGATCAGAGATATGCAAAAATATGAAGTAGTCACGAGTGAACGATTTAGATTATACGGTTGGTTAGTCAGGCCCGGCTTACTTTAAAACAGATCAACGGCAAACATACACGAAAACGATATAGCTATTTATTTCTTTAGAATGTATTGCACTGTTTTCTGTCCAAATATGAAAAAAAAAAAATCACAATACGTTATTGGAGTTTCATTCCTTAACAATATTAAGATTATGTAACATGGAAATCTGTGGAAAAAATAGATTCGTGTTACTCTTGGTCATATTGAAGATCAGCATCATCAGGTCGCACTGCTGTGTAAGGATTCCCATGAACCTCGGTAGCGATCCGATTCTATTGTTCATGATATTTTGTAGGCCAGAAGGATTGCTGTTTATGTTATCACAAATCTGCTTGATATAGATTTTAATTTCTCGTTTTCTGCCAGCTATTCCTTGTGTAGGCTTCCACAAGAAAACTTCAGTAACGATTTCGTATTTAGCTCTCGAACAATGCCATGCAAATCCAACTCTACGTTCTTTGGTGGTATCTTTTACTAGTCAAAGGTTCCCATACAATCTGTCGTTAACGAGATGATGTCTAAGAGATTTTCCAAGCCACTCTTTGCATACAAGTGTAAGCTACATCCAATATTCTTCCAATGTTTGATGTAAGGGTCCATGCAGAGCGGCTATACAACAGAAAAAAATAACAGTTACTTGAACGAGGCTCCTTTTCATGTTGTCTGGATGCCTGGTTTTCCGGACGAGAGATAACATGTCAACGGGATGCAAGGCTTTAGCTATAAGTTTGTTTACATGCGGAGGACCTCTGAATATTACTTTATCATACATAATATCGAAATGTGTTCTTGCTGATATTGTTTTTATTTCCATAAGATATGTTCTCTCGTGACAGATATGATAGTTACTGGCCTATTGACAGTCAGAATTCATTAAAGACGAAACATAGTCTTTATTATTCTCTCTGCATCACTCCCCGACAAAAAGAATGTCAGGTTAAGTCACATTCCACCCCGCCCAGTTGACGCCATAGCGGTCAGTGTTTCTGATTCAGGTCTGTTTAACAGACTCTCTGCCGCTGGCTCCCCAGCTCTCACCTCCACCATTGCTTCTACACCGGAGAGGGAGGAGGAAACAAAGAACAAAGAAAACAAAGTAAACAACACCAGTAACAGCACCAAGACCACAACCAGTAGCCATTGTAACGGTTTCGCCTCCGCAGCTAAGCAGAGCTCAGTCAGGCGGGCAGTGCGATCTGTAGTAGCTCCACTGTAGCGTTCTATAGAGGGTTAGTGGGAGAAAACTGCGACGACGTTCTCGGGGAAACTCTAGGCGTCGAGGATAATCAGCTAAACAGTCTGCTCAGGAGAACTTTCGGGCCGGGGCCCATGGATAATTTCCAAAGGTCCCTCGCCTGGCAGTGCTACCGAGGTGCGCTACCTGTTCGAGATAAACTCTACC
>NC_068992.1:19119168-19120368 GCF_001194135.2 Octopus bimaculoides
CTTTGGCCAAGGCCTCATCAACTTTTTCAAGTTCCACTTGAAAAGGAAGATGAGAGCAGAGAGGGAAGTGCTGTCTCATAGCAAATTCGTTGAAAGATGGGTGACTGTTGGAAGAATGGCCAGTATAAACGGACCAATTCTGAGAATAAACTTGTAGAAAAAAAAAGAAGAAAGGGTTCTATACCCCTTTCTTATTTTTTCTGACCAGGCTCCCGTGGTTCTATGGGTTTTCCACGTGTAACCTTTCCTTTTTCGAAGCGCCTCCCCCTTTGGGAGTTCTACTTATTTATATATCTATTTATTTATTATATCTTTCTCCGTTTTCTTCCTCTGTTTAGACGAACTTTCCTACCTTTTCGGACAAAACCTTTTGTAACCTTCGTCCTGTCTTTGTCCTTATGTTTTTAATTGATATTACCCCTTGTGGCCAATAAAACGAATTAATTATTATTATTATTTAGTTGTCTTATTTTTATCACGTGCTTTCACTGCACCTCCGAGCGTAATTGTATGTGCCTTGGGTATGTGCCTTGAATTGTTGTAATGCTCTTATTTTTTATTAAATTGAAACTGTTTTACGTAAGACGTGTGCTTAGTAATGCTATTTTCTTCTTATTATTTGATGAAAACTCACAGCTTATTTTGCTGGGTTGGATGGGAAGCGTTAACTGTCAACAGCTAGCAGACTAAGGTGACACTTGTTTACTGGTCATGCTTCAACAACTCTGCGAAGAATCCAGTGAACATGACTAGTAACACGTGTCACCTAAGTCTGCTGGTTGGGGACAGCTGACACTTTGCACAATTATTATTCTTATAAGGCGGCGAGCTGGCAGAAACTTTAGCTCGCCAGGCGAAATACTTATCGGTATTTCGTTTGTTTTTACGTTCTAAGTTCAAATTCCGCCGAGGTCGACTTTGCCTTTCATCCTTTCGGAGTCGAAAATTAAGTACTAGTTGCGTACTAGGATCGATCTAACTGAAAGCTCCCCCCCCTCTTTCTAAAAATTACGGGCCTTCTGCCCAGAGTAAAAAGGAATTCTTTCCACCGAGGTCGACTTTGCCTTTCATTGCTGGGGTCGATGTAATCGATTAGTCTCCTCCTCACAAATTTCAGGCATTGTGCGTATAGTTGAAATAATAATAATAATAATAATAATTATTATTATTATTATTTTATGTTTGACTTTTGTTTTGCAT
>NC_068992.1:19120594-19122972 GCF_001194135.2 Octopus bimaculoides
CCATAAGGAAATTATGTGTTTGTTTTAAAATTTGAGATCACGTAGACAGTATTTTACGTAGGATATGGGCAGTTCCCATGAGCACTATCTTTTGAACTTCAGCCATTTTGGGGTTTGTTGGTATCTGAGCTAGGTAGTAATCAGCCCGTTTCGCTGTCATTCCCAGGGCACCTATGACAATAGGTATTGTTTTCGTCTTCAGATTCCACATTTTCCTAAGTTGTTGTTGTTGTTGTTGTTGTTGTCGTTGTCGTCGTCGTCGTCGTCGTCGTCGTTGTCGTTGTTGTTGTTGTTGAGGCGGCGAGCTGGCAGAATCATTAATACGCCGGGCGGAATGCTTAGATGGTATTTCGTCTGCCGTTGCGTTCTGAGTCCAAATACCGCCGATGTTGACTTTGCTTTTCACTCTCAAAATTAGAACCAGTTACGCACTGGGGTCAATGTAATAGACTTTACCCCTTCCATCAAATTTGAGGCCCTGTGCTTCCAGTTTAAAGGATTATTATCATCAAAGGGGCGAACTATCAGGATCGTCATCACGCTGGGTGACATACCTAGTGGTATTTTGTTTGGCCCTACGTTCTCAGTTCAAATTGTGCTGAGATCGGCTTTGCCTTACATGTTTTATAAATTCTAATCCTTTATATATCAAATACCAGTTGAGTACTAGGGTCGATTAAATCGACTTTCCATTCTCCCAAATTTCAGGCCTTTTGCCTATAATAGAAAGGAATATTATCATTATTATAAACCCTCCTCACAACTAGAACCAAAGAAATATTGTTAAGTATTAGAGGAATTTTCTCGTAGTCATGCATCCAACATTCTTTGATGTAGTTTCAGCAAATATGTAGATACTCCTAAATATATATAAATGTTTGATTAAAATACAAGAGAAAACGAAACCTCACAGAAAAGTAATATAGCCTTTAAATTACTTTATTACCAAAGTAGACTTTGACGAGATTCGAGCTCACATAATTATGAAATTTATCACTCAATAATGTCAGATAATTCTCTAAAATATCAACGTATTTGTTTGATTTGAAATGAGGATTTGATTAACATTCCATGTGTCGAAATACACTTTACCACGTATCATCAGCAGATACTATCGCAGTAGAGTCTATATTGTTCAATGATAAAACCACGAACACGTTATCGCAAGATGCAAGCTGAAAACAATCTATCATGAAAACTAATAATTTTTTTAAGAGAGTAATATTTATGGCGTTTTTTCTAATTTTTAAAGAATACATGCGCGTATATATATATATATATGTGTGTGTGTGTGTGTGTGTGTTTCCATGTTTGTGTGTGTTTCCATGTTTGTGTGTGTGCGTGTAGGTGTGTCTGTACATGTGTGTTTATATTACATTCACGTTTTCAGAATATTCATTTTTCATGTTCATATTCATCATCATTTCCATTATCTCGATAGGAAAAAATATTAAGAAGATATTATCTTCGTAATCTAATAAGATTATTTCCTATATTTTTCAGATTCATGGAAGTATCCAGCAGTTAATTCACCCATTTTGTATTAACAGAGAAGGAATATATCATTTATCCATATATTCTCATATAATAATGGTCGCAAAACAAACAAAACAATACAAATGAAAATGCAAGACAAAACAAAACAAAAATAGCAAATACTTATCTTCCCTCTGCTGTTGCATATCTAAAGTTACATTCCGATTTATCAAATGTAATTATCATCATAAGAATTCGAAATCTAGATGTATGGGTGACAATTAAAATCGCTAAAGTATTTTAAATTATAAATATGAAATTGGTATCTTTTGGGGGAATATACACCAACCAACTGTATATTCGAAATGTTTTCGCGTAATAATCGGTATATGAATCAATTGATATTTAATCGCATTGATTTCATAATTGAGGGGTAGAAAATGCGGTGTAATATCACTGATGCATATGAAGATTTCAAAGTAAGAGAAAAATAGAAAAATAAAAGATATATGTATAAAAGTAACAGTAAAAATAACGAATGGGTTTGCGATTTGGAAATTATTTAAAATCAAACACGGCGTACGGTTATGAATGTAATAAAACAACCAAAAGGAAAGCTTGAATTTATATAATTATACCTGCGCGAAAAACAAAGAATGGATTCGAAAAATAACTTCAATTAGTGTTTCATTTAAAGAAGTCAATAAATTAATACAGTTATAGATACTGAAGTTTCTTCATTTCCAATAAATTACGATTTCAAACATATAAGGCAATATATATTTAAATGTAAAATCGTAAAATTATTGTTTCATAATAAAACATATTGGTATATTTAAAAGGACGGCCAAAATAGATAACAATATATATATATATATAAATATATATATATATATATATAT
>NC_068992.1:19125106-19126964 GCF_001194135.2 Octopus bimaculoides
TATATATATATATATATATATATATATATATATATATATATATATGTGTATGTATAGGTTGAAAATATGTGGAAAATATATAAAAAGTGGAACAAAAATGCCTTCGTTTCATATAATATAATATTTTTTAATAAATATACACATATTAAATGGATGTCGTGAGATCCAACCTATTTAAATTAGCTTCTCAAGGGACGTTGTACAGTAATCAATTCTCGTGACAGAGGGGTCTCGTCAATTTGGATGTTTGAAGAATAAGAAGCATGAGTCTAGACAGTGAACCAAGGGAAGCAACAGTTAGCAAGGGGGACAACTCTCTCCTTAGTATAATTTTTTAAATGGTCATAAAATGGTCAAACAAATGGTCAAATTTGTATATTGAGGTCTGGTCTTCATTTTTGTACGAGCAGGTTTTCCTTGTTTAGGCGTTCTTTTACTGAGATTGAATCTTTGCTTTGGTATAATGGGAAGATATGAAAATTCGGCGTTTTATTACTTGCGCATCTGTCGATATGTCCGCTCAGTGCTATCTGCCTGTATTGATGAAAACGAATCTGTTCTTTATGCAGCTTGACTCTGCGTCTCAAAGTGAGGCTCGTTTGGCTCACATAATTGTGACCACAACCTGAGCAGGTTAAGACATAGAGAAGGTTCTGGGAAGCACATGTGATTTTCAGCTCAGAATTTTGGCACGTGGTGTATACATACATCTGTTCATTTGCATGTGTCTGCTTTCATGATGTGATACATTCATCTAGACAAATGTTCAAGTATTTTTCCGAATTTGAATCAAAAACTTTTCTTGTTTTACCGACAATCACGGATTTGACGTTTAAATAGACAAAGTTCATGAGATTCATTAATATGAAAGATTCGGTCGCAAATTGTGTACCCTGTTATTTATCACAATAAATAAACTACTTTCGATACCCTTAAATTGAGGACCTTAACCGCACCCACTCGTCCATACACAGACACATACATACATACATACATACGTACATACGCATGCACGCACGCACACATGCACACACACATACATACATGAGTAAGCATACTGTTATTCTTTAAGAATTTTGCATTCCTTACTGAACATATTCCCTAATGTCTTCTCACAGACTCTTATAAGTTGATCTTATAAAGCTGTCTTGACTTAATGCATGGCTAATTTAGAAGATATCACTTTGCTGATGTTCCTACACAAGTAATTTTTGTCAGTTGGTGTAGTTGGAACTTTTATAATTATATCTTACATGTTTTCTGAACAACTATAACTTGAAATCCTATCAAATACTTAAGTTTAACTGCGGATAAACGTAGAATGGTTTACTCGTTAGAACGCAAAAATGGTTCATATAGGTGATATTACAAGCATAATTAATACCCTACTTGTCCTAGTTGCTGTTAGTGTGTTGCACATGTCCTGTACCGTAAAAACTGCAAATTCAGTATCTGATAAGATTAAACTTCTTTGCAAAAAAAAGATATTACAAGTTTTTTTTTAGTTATATATTGTGGCTGTAGTTAAAAGCATACTTAATCTCAATCAGAGTTAGATAATAGATATCAAGAACGTGATGATTTAATTGCTGAGTCTCATTTGCACTTATGTTCCTCTGATATTCATACAACTGGCAACTGATATTTCGTAGTAATGAGAAGAGTATTATTTGGTATGTGCATCGCAAGTGTTACATAAATAAGTATATTACGTGACGTAAAATAGACGGACACACACACACGCATGTATAAATGTATTTACGAATCATATATTTATACTCTCACACACACACACACACACACACACACATATATATATATATATATATATATAATGTATATATATTAATGATACGTA
>NC_068992.1:19127106-19130653 GCF_001194135.2 Octopus bimaculoides
ATATATATATATATATATTAATAATTTCTATATATGTGTGTTTGTGTGTGTGTGTGTGTGTGTAAAAAGAACATATACGTATATTATATGCGTACTCATACTCATATGTATATGCATATATCAATCTAATTTAAACAAAGGTTTTTTTTCATTTCTTTCGCAGCTTTCGTTCAATTAAGAAATGCACTGTTACGTTTATATTACAATCAGAAAACATGATGCTTCAAAAAGTAAATTTAAAACATTGTGATCTATTATGTATGATGTAAACTGCAATCTGTTGCCATATATTCCAAATACAATATTAATTTGCAGCATATATATTGTTTTAAGATTATGCAAAAAATTTAAAAAAATGTAATTGAAGCATTATAAATTATAATGTTACAAGACTGTCTCATTATTTTCTTAGAAAAAGCCAAAAATTGCAAAGAATTATGATAATGACTATCATTATTCAGTGAGAGAGAAGTTTATGCTATCAAAGTGACACTGGGGTAAAATATACGAAGCCCAGTATACCCATCATGACCTCTCGTATGATAAGGGTACACCAGGTACATGCTTCACAAACACGTGCATGACATGGTGATCTCATATCAAGATTAACAGCGCATGACCTCGCAGGTGGGGCCCAGTTACAAATTTCTTCAGGTCGAGTAGCACATCCCGCTCAAAAGGTCCCTGAATTAGATCTGTTTAAGGATGTTGAATGAAACACCTATGTTTCGAGAGGCGAATATCCGAACGCCAACGAATTCCTCAACAGAGGGCTATAATGCTCCCTCACTACTTCTGCTCATGATCAGAGATGCATACATCGTCAGCCACTAAAGGACATACTCAACTGGTTATGGTCAAACAACTGAAAATGCAAATCTATGGTATTCAGCAGAATATATGCTGTAGCCCATCATTTGTACTAAGACAAAACAATGTACATGATGACACTTCCAAAAAGTTAAAATTTATTATTATTATTATTATTATTATTATTATTATTATTATCATTATTATAGACGTCGCACAGTATACAATAATGTTAGGTTGTTGATTGAAGATATTGTGTCTACTGGGGATTTGTACTGTTTATCAAGTCACAACAAGTATCTCAGACAGACAGACTTTCCGCAATATGCGCACAGTTCCAAGTAATGCCGACTTTTGTAATACATCAAGATTGTGGGGTGTCTCTATGGTTTTCAGATGTTTTTTTTTTATCAGATTGGGTGGTATTGAACTCAATGCTCCGATGGCAATAGGGATAACATCTATGTTCGACTCTCGTAGATGTCACATCTTAACGAGACCTCGAGTCGGTAGAATTGTTAGCATTCCAAGTAAGGGCTTAGCGGCATTTCGTCCGTTCTTTCGTTCTAACTTCCAATTCCACCGAGGCTGATTTTGCCTTTCCTCATTTCGGAGTCGAGCAATATCAGTCACACACAGAGATGTAATCGACTTGCTATCGCTCTTAAAACTGCAGGGCTTGTGTCTTTAATAAAGAGAATATTACCATTATCATTGCTAAACCGGGAAAATGCTTAGCGACTCTTCGTTTTCTAAATTAAAATAAATACCAGTTTAGTGCTAGGGTTTATGCAATCAATTAAGATCTTCCTTTCAAATTTTCTGGCCCTTTGCTAAAAGTTGAAATGATTGTTTTTCTTGTCTTGTGTTTGTTGTTCTTCGCTGTGGTTCGTATAAGTTTATTTGTGATGCAAATACTTTGTTAAGTTTTATTCGTTTGCTATTAGTTGGACGTTTCGATAAGTAGGGACCTCTGTTGCACTTCGTTGCACAAGCAAAGCTACAAGCATCACCCCCAAAATAAACACTAATGGAAGTAGAAACTACGAGAAGAATAACAGTTGGAGGGGCAACAAAAACGCCACCAACGGCAAAGGCAATAATATCAGCAAAACACCAAATTTTAGGAGTAACACTCAGGGTTTCGTCGCTGGAGTATTCTCTACCGAGAAATTATATAATATGTCCCGTGGAGAATAAAGAACAAAATCGCAAAACTATTTACGAAAACAGAAGAGAGAACTCTACCTGCAACTACTAGAAATACGATTATATGTTGCTGCTATGTTTATCAACCAGAACCTGGTGACGGCCACTAACGCTTAGGTAGAAAGGGCCCACAAATAGTCCTTTCCAATATAGGTACAAGGCTTAACATTTGTGGGGAAGGAGTAGTCGATTGCATCGACACTAGTGCTTATTTTATTGAATGACAAATCGACTTCGGCGGAATTTGAACTCAGAACATAAAACGCCTTCTTTCTCAACGTGCTAACGATTTTACTAAGTCTCTCTGAAACCCACACATAATAATAACAGCAAGTTACACCCATATACAGCTTCATGCTTGCGAGCTGCAAAAATAGGGCTGTCATTTCACATAGCAAAAAGTGGAAACAGAGACAAAAGTGAAGTTCTCAAAAAAAAAAAAAAAAAATCACAGGACAAAATATATCACTAGAATTTCTGGACATAAAAGGAACACTTACCATGACACTCCCAGTGAGCAGGGTGACTAGAGATCAGTGAGTTTCCTTGGTAAGCCATGTTTGTAGTTTCCTTCATTATAGTGGTATTTTGTTATGGTAATTCTGTTTTTAATTGATAAATTCTTTTATTGTTTACACGCGTGTATGTTCACCATCATTATCCTTGCTGTTTTATTCTACAAAAGGTATTTTACAGCCTTTAGTAGAAAGGATCATTTTCTTTCTATTTCTCCGCCTACTTAAGGAACTTACTTTTCTTCAATTTTCTTCATCTTTATTGTTTCTCACATGATAGAGAGTAAAAGAAAAGTTCTTGTACGTGGCGTATTTCAAAATCTTACCCTATTTTTTATGCTGATGGTAAAAATTACGATCTAACCTATATGATTTTTTCATATGTTTTTTAAACAATAAAATCTATCAGCGAAACTGACTTCACATTCTTTACTGCATTTTCTATTTGAATACTTACATTTACATATATATACACACAACAGCTATATATATATATATATATATATATATATATATATATATATACAAAGACACATATATATAAACATAGACATATATGTATATATATATGTATATGTATCTATATGTATGTACATGCATGTATGGATGGGTGTATGCATGTATATGTATATGTGTGTATGTATGTGTGTGTGTATGTATATATTGCGTGCTTAAAGATAATAATATCGTCTACAAATGCGTCAGCAAAATGTAATTAATAACTACGTAGTCTTTATGAAGAAGAACAAGAATAAAATATACATCTGCCGAAAATAATTGAAGATATATCTATGAATCTAAATATATTTGTCATGTTGGCGAGGCACATGTCATAACCCAC
The DNA here is from genome assembly GCF_001194135.2 of Octopus bimaculoides. Classification (NCBI taxonomy): domain Eukaryota; kingdom Metazoa; phylum Mollusca; class Cephalopoda; order Octopoda; family Octopodidae; genus Octopus; species Octopus bimaculoides. Next base: position 19,130,482 of record NC_068992.1, read on the forward strand.
TTAACTTGTCACTCAGCTAATTAAACGGTAGTAAAATACTGATTAATTTGAAATATATGTGTTTGTAAGTGTGCATCTGTGTGTGTGTGTGTGTGTGTGCGTGTGTGTGTGAGAGTGTATGTATATATATGAATATAGAACACACAAACACACACAAATAAATATATATATA
>NC_068992.1:19130678-19132185 GCF_001194135.2 Octopus bimaculoides
TAGGTATGTGTCAACATCTATAGGTAAGCATACTTAGTTATGTATATTATATAATAAGCTGAATGTATTTTTTTATTATTATTTTCATGTCCTCTCTTTAAATCTCGAACATTTTAAATCATTTCGGTTTTGAAGTGAAAAATGAATGAGGTCGTATAATACTCAGAATGTCGAAGAGAGAAGTAGAGGATAAATGATATTGCGAGAGAGAGAGAAGAGAGACAAATAGAACGGTTAGTAGGAAAGTACTATATATTTAGTGGAAATTGGAGAGCGTAGCATATGTAGTGAGGTGTAATATGTGAGTTAGAGAGAGACGGAAATAGAGGGAGGAAAGTGTTGCAATATTTAGTCAGCATGCACGAAAAAGAGATAATGGTAGAAGTAAGCTTAATAGTCATCTACATGAGCTGTGGTAAACTACGTACGTTGTGAGAAAGCGTTCGTCTTATACAGCATGGTGGCAATTATTTCAACGCTGTGCAGTGGTCAATCATTTGCCAGTGAATGTGTACGACTAAAATTATATCAAATTGGTTTCTGAGAATAAGAATTACATATTACAATTGGCGAAATGTTGGATACGATGAATACACACACACACACGCACGCACGCACGCACGCACGCACGCACGCACGCACGCACGCACGCACGCACACGCACGCACACACACACACACACGCACACACATGTTTGCGTGCGTGAGTGTGTAAATATATTCATATGCATCGATATATATGTGTGTGTGTGTGTGTGTGTGTGTGTGTGTGTGTGTGTGTGTGTGTGCATATATATATATATATATATTTACACACACATATAAAAAAATGTATATACATACATGGTATGATGTATATATAATACAAACAAACACACACATATTGTGTGGTATGTTGTAAAATACAGATTTTGACGTACATAAGGAAAGAATGGGTGTTTAAATTGCACGTTTGTTTTGATATTATGTCACCTCAGCTAAAATTGACCACGTATAAATAACAGTATCAGCAACAATCGTATGATGCTTTTATAGGACATAGCTCGGGAACGCTTGGAGTTGCTTTAAACATTACATAGTTTAAATAATGCATGTTATATGAACGACATATAGTTATACAAACATGTAGAGAGAGATGGTAGAAGCATTATACTGTTTGAAAAATTTTTTGCAGCATTTTTCGGCTTTATATTCTGAGTTCAAATTCCGCTGAGGTCGATTTTACCTTTCATTGTCAGGAGTCGATAAGACCAGTACCGTGTGGGGACTGGGGCCAATGTTGTTGAGTAATTTTCTCCTACAACATTACAGGCTTTGTGCCTATAGTTGCAAAGATTAATTCAAATATCTATGTTACCGAAACAAATTTATTAACAGGACAATTTATAATTGCCCATATATGATTGTATAATTACGATGTTTTATATATATGTACGTGAGAGTGATATATATATATATACAAAGAGAGAGAGAGAGAGAGTGTGTGTGAGTGTGTGTGTGTGTGTGTG
>NC_068992.1:19132233-19137683 GCF_001194135.2 Octopus bimaculoides
ATATATATATATATATATATATATATATATATATATATATATACAAAGAGAGAGAGAGAGAGAGTGTGTGTGAGTGTGTGTGTGTGTGTGTGTGTCTGTATGTGTGTATGTACAAAAACTAGAAAGAAAATGTTGTATTTTGTACGTTGCAAATGGAATGCACCATATACAACACGAAAATATATATCTTCCCCGAATAAATAGGTAAATAAATAAATAAATTGCTGCACTGTAATTCTGACAAGGTACAATAAGAAAATGGCTGCCAAATTAAACTTCTGCGTAAGCTTGTATTAAGTATGTCTATAAATATGCATAAGTATGTGTGTGTGTGCGTGTATATGTATATGCCTATGTATGTAAGTATAAATGAATGTGTATGTGTATATGTATACATATGTACATATATATCTATATATATATGCTTATACGTGCATATATATACGTACATATGTGCATATAATTATTTATATATATATATATATATATATATATATATATATATATATATATATATATATATATATATATATATATATATATAAACTCTCACACATACATATATATATCATATATAAATATATATAATATATACATATACACACACACGCACAACACACACACACATACATATATATATATACGTATGCATTTTCCCATGCGTGTATGTGAGTGTGTACTTATGCACGTGCACACACATGTGCATGTGCAGTTGTTGATCTAGCCACATTTAATAATGATTTCGGTGTAAAATAATTAGCATGCAATTGTATCAAGTGCAAATCCATGTCACATTGTCTATCGTAATGTAGCAAGCGATAAAGCAGTGTATGTTTTAAGTATATCTCAGCTGTTAGCGTTACCAAATTATTTTCTATTTATTTTAGCTCTGATTTTATCAGTTAGTATGCGAGCAAAGCATTCAAAAAACTAAGGTTGATATGTTGATCTCACGAAAGTTATATAACATATGATAGCAAAAACAAACTCGTACTAAATATATCATACACTTATACGAAAAACGTGTAGAAGTATTTTTTAAATTTTGTTGCAGTTCTTCCTGTAATTGTGAGTTTAGCTTCTGTTTCTGTTTTTCGTTTTACAAACGAAACTTTAGTACTGTTAGTAATGTAGTATTTTGTTGTTGCAGTACTAGTTGTAATTTTTTTTTTTTTTTTTTGCTCTTAGTGCAATTGCTACATCTGCTATGACTACTATTACTAGAAGTTTGGATCAAACTGATAAAAGCATGATTTTGTTATGTGTTGCAGACATGTAGAAAAAGGAAAATCTAGTCGTCTAACTCATCATCTAGAAGGAAGCTTCTGGAAGAGTATATTTGATCCTCATAGTAAAATTAATACGCTGTCGCCTTACATGGTGGCCAGCGTTTTGTGAAATTCCATTAACAATGTCATATATATTTTTAATTTCAATGTATGCTGGATACATTTTTGATTCTGATATATTTTATCGTAAATGTAAAGCGTTCAAGTTCTTTAATACAATAAAAAGTTTTCCATTCCTCGTGCATATAGCGGATACACGAAACGATTATTATTATTATCATCATCATCATCATCATCATCATCATCATCATCATTATTATTATTATTATTATTATTATTAAGGCGGCGAGCTGGCAGAATTGTTAGCGCGCCGGGCAATATGCTTTGCGACATTTCGTCCGTCTTTACGTTCTGAGTTCAAATTGCGCCGAGGGCCTTTCATCATTTCTGTGTTGATAAATTAAGTACCAGTCGAGCACTGAGGTCGATGTAATCGACAACTCCTCTCTCACCAAATTTCACGCCTTGTGCCTATAATAGAAAGGATTATTATTATTATTATTATTATTATTATTATTTTCTATTCATCACAGATTTTGCTGGAGCTCTTGGAGTCATGCATGTGTAGTGGGCTTACTACCTGCAGGCTACGATACCATGCTATTCATCCTTTTCAGGTATCTAATACTGTCTTGATTATTCTGGTGTGTGTACATCACCGTAACCTCGTACTTCGGCGAAAAGAGTCCGATAGGTAACAGATACAAAATAATAGTACTTGTGTCGGTTTGTTCGACGTAACCCATCGAGGCCGTGTCCCACTATGGCTGCCGTCCAGTGACTGACACAAATAAACTATAAAAGAACTAAAATACACAAACACACACGTTCGTTCAAACACACAAGTTCACACACGCGTACTGATATATATCTCCGTATGTCTCAATGAATATCTTACACTCTTGATCGTGTTAGTCAGTTGGTCCTTATTTCTCAGACAAACTGAATAACACTTCATGGGTTATAGTTCTAGGTACGACATGTTAATGCAACTGTACTATTTAGGTTACCATACGATATTCCTTTTCTAAAATACACTACGGAGTTTGCATTTATTTTCTTGTTTCCTTTATAATTTAATTAAGTGAGGTTTTGCTATATAGCGGCAGATTTTGATCAATTCATTTTTTTTTTTTTTTTTTTGGTTTGTTTAGAATTTGAGTGATGTGTTGAATGATGTGGAATATTTTTATGTAATAAACAGGTCGTTGAATCTTGACCCATTCCTAAACGTTGGTGCACTATGATAATGTAACCAACTTAAGAGTTCAGATGCCATTTAAAACTTTCAACCGTTATCCATTATTTCTTTAAATAGGTTAGAGGAGATGGGGAACTTCTCGTGTATATTTGTAATCCTGGTGCCACATATTCATACAGTTTACTCTATACACTTCTAATATAATGGTCTATTGAGCAAGGCTTTATGGTTTTGTACGATAAATCGTAAACAAATACGATGTACGTAGACATATTAACCATCGTGTGTACACACATTAACTAACACACACACAGACACACACCAAAAACGTATATACGATTGTTGGTGTGTGTGTGTGTGTGTGTGTGTGTGCGTATCTTTGTGTGTGTGTACGTGTGTGTTGTACATGTATGTACATTTGTGTATGCGTACATATGTGCATATGCGAGTGTTAATATGTCTGTATTTATATTAAATAATATTTGTCTCGCACTGGATGGACTATTGATCCCAGCAATAATAGCAAAATATTCTATATACATGTGTGTATGTAGTGTATGTGTGTATATCTATATATATATTCTTTTATTTCTTATTCTTTTGCTTGTTTTACTCATTTGGCTGCGGCCTTGCTGGAGCATCACCTTTAGCCGAGCGAATCGACCCCACAACTTATTCTTTGTAAGCCTAGTACTCATTCTATCCGTCTCTGTTGCCGAACCGTTAAGTTACGAGGACGTAAACACATCGGTTGTCAAACGATGATGGGGAAACAAACACAGACACACAGAAAACCCACACCCACACACACACACACACACACACATACACACACACACACACACACACACACACACACACACACACACACACACACCCACACACACACATATATATATATATTCGACGGGCTTCGTTCAATTTCCGTCTACCAAATCCACCCACAAGGCTTTGGTCGGTCCGAGGCTATAGTAGAAGACACTTCCCGCAAGGTTCCACGCAGTGGGACTGAACCCACACCTGCTCGTATATATATATATAATTATTGTAGATGCACGCACTAAAGACGTGACCCCTAACAGGACACCTTATATGTTAAACAGAACAGTCAAAGTCCAAACCGCGGTTAAGAGTAATTTCGAAGAAGATGAATGTACACTAATTTTATATGAAAAATAAGTTGTCTATTGCAGGCAGAAAATTTCTCTAATTTCTCAACCCTGTATATATTTTGTTAATGTATTCATGTATATATATGTACACACACACACAAATATATGTGCCTATACAGTGTGTGTATATGTGTGTGTGTGTGTTTACGTATGCGTTTTCTGACAATGACCAATCTAGCTGTTAACATTTTTTTCTGTTTTAACACTGTTTCCAGAATTACGTTATGCAATATACCTGCCAGCTTTTATAAATATAAAGTGAGATTTGAGAAAATGTTTAGGTATATAGTACTCTGTCAAGATATTCTTTGGCACAGGATTATTTGGAACTACCTGAATAAGTTTACGCCCATTCTATGCAGAAAGTACAACACATATTTAACTTTGCTATATCTCGGAAAGGTCATGTAAATGTTGGAATGACCCTACCGAGATACAACAAAATATGCTTGAACAGACGAGTTCAGGTCAAGAATCAGGCAAAACATATTTGAAAGCTTTATATTTTAATATGTCCTCGAAAAAATCAAAATCCACTTGTGGCAGGCTTCTCCTTTGCCTGACTTTAAATATGCTAGTGAGGCACCCGCTTTCTTGGTTCCACATTGTCTCATACATAAAATATGAGAGAAATGGAAAGAAAATTAAATTTACGAGATTTTTTAATGACCATTACGATCGTCTCAACCCATCGTGCATCGGTACCTCACAGGTGAGATGCTGTACAAACTATCGTGGTGTATCATCGGTGCAGATGTATCTCGTCAGGTAACTAGTGAAAAGGTACCTCGTTTTCTGATCCTCATTTCGCTTTTTTCGATAAATAAACATTTTTCTTGTTGTTTGTAGCTTCTCGCATACAGCGAACAGGCTTTATACTACAAGGTCTATACCCAAATTTAAAGTTATTACCCTATGTATGTCTACGAGATTACTTTCATTCTGCTGTGATCGAGATATTGTGTAGAAATGTATTTTGAAGTGCTATAAAATTTTGGGGAAATGTCAGTAACAGTATTCCAATACACAAACGTATATTCTGCTAAACATATTATTATACATTATAGTTTTTGCTTATGTATTAAACCGCGTGTCAATACTATACATTAAGTTTATACTTCTATTTATTACAGTTATTTGTATTCATCAATAATAATTGAAACTGTACACAACTTGTAAGTGTATATTTGTTATAAAATTTAGATGTAATATTCATGACAAATATCTGAATAAATAATATTACAACTTGCGAGTTACTTTCAAAATTTATCTATTGATATTTTCTTGAGGATTATTTCGAGTTTTATGTTTTGTTTTTCATCTTTTATATTTTTATTCAATATTTGTAAATGCTATTTCAATGTATGATATTTAAATAGACATACATATTTATGTATACTAAAAATCAACATACAAATACGTCTGAACGAATAACTAAGTCATCATTATAAACAATATATTTCTAATACGTTTAACTTATGATTACACAATGAAATAATTTGAAATGTTAACTGTACAAAATGAGATAAAAAAACAGATTTTTTTTTTTAACCTCCAAATTAGATATTGTTTACTCATATTCATTTAGGAAATTCTGGTGAATGGAAAGTCAGAAAATATTAGAAAAAAAAGAAAAATTATCCCATAGACGCAGGCGTAGCTGTGTGGTAAAAAATTTGCTTCAGAACCATATCGTTCCGGGTACAGTACCACAGCTTAGTATCTTGG
>NC_068992.1:19137783-19140855 GCF_001194135.2 Octopus bimaculoides
TATATGTATATATATATATGTATATATATATATATATATATATGTATCTCATTGCTATAACGTAATAGTGTCGTAAGTCCAAAACGTTGCTTTTTCAGAAAACGAAAATAATAGTTTTACCATTCTATAGCAAACTCTTTGTACTACACGTTGACAATATTTAATATCTTGGCATCAGAAGCAACTGGGGTTACGATAGTTTGACCAAAAGAACCGGCAATTGCAAGCAAAAATAAATAATGAAATAAAAAACGCATTTGGCCAAATATGGACATACGACAGTTTAACATAATAAGGACAATATGTGTGTGTGTGTGTGCGTGTGTGCGTGTGCGTGTGTATGTGCGTATGTGCGTGCGTGTGTGTGTGAGTGTGTTTCTGTGTGTGCGTAATCGATAGAGTAAATCCCAGCCTTATAACAGATATATACTAGTGGCAATGTTTTGACTAAAATTTATTACTGCAGTGCTCCAACAAGGCCGCAGTCTAATGACTGAAACATGTAGAAGACTAAAAGATCGGAATAGAATACTATAACATCTAAGTCGCTCGTTTCTCTGTTTTAAGGCGCTCGTTTTTCAGCCTCGTAGTTCCGGGATCAGAACAGTTCCGGCTGTTTCACTTTTGAAAAGCTATACATTTGTCTAGATTCTAGTTATGCTAACATCGAGTTATGTTATGGTGAGCTATCGGAATCGTTATCACGCTGGACGAAATGCTTCGCGATATTTCACGGTCGCTACGTTGTCATTTCAAACTCACCGAGATCGACTTTACCTTTCATTCTTTCGGGGTTCATATATTAAGAAACATTCAAATACTGGGGTCTATGTGATCGATAAACACCCATAAATTCCAGGCCTTGTGCCTATAGTAGATAGGATATAATATATTATACGTATTATGCTTATGTAGGTAATATATATATATGCCGGAAAACCGGTCCTACTAACCTATGGCTCGGGAAGGACCTTTGATCATATTAATACACACATACACATGTTTGTATATATACACATACACGTGTGTATAAATGCGCGTGTATATACATATATATATATATATGTGTATGTATGTACGTGTGTATGTATATATAGATATATATGTGCGTGTGTGTGTATGTATGTATATATGTATGTATGTATGTATGCATGCATGTATGTATATATATACTGCCGCCAGCAATTGGTTGATGTAGAAGTGTTTGGGATTTGCGCTCATGTATTTTCCGACTTTATTGGCATCAAGTTTCCTACGTGTCGTTGTCGCTCTGAACGAAATGTACAGAATTTGTGAACCATTATCTGCAGGATATATAAGAGAGTGTTTTAGATGCTGTGTGTGTAAATATTATTTATGAAAATATTCACACAGAGTTTTCAAAATACAGTCAACTAGAAAAATGTACAGACTTAACATAGCATATGAGCGAGAAAATTTACACTTTTCCTTTTGTATTTGTTCTGTGAATCTTGAAAATTCATAGCAATTCAGGACATTTCCTATCATTTCGTTAGCAGCTGATTGCCCTATCATAATGCATGGAAGCAGAAACAGATGGAATTTTCTACTCACCACATTTATTTTGCCATCTAAAGCAAAGTCTAACTCACACGAAGTGAAAGCGTAATAATTCCTCGGTTGGTTGGAGAAAGAAATTTGTTTTCTAAACAGGAGGTGAAAAAGAAGAATTTCTCTATAGCTACAGTAAATGGAAAAATAGAGCAACTTTGTATTGCGACAGAAAAATATTAGGATGTTGTTATTATGTATTAAAAATAAGTAACAAGATGTTTATAATAGTCGATTTACACAATTAGCCATCATACATTAATTATGGTTGTATTATTGACTCCAGTATAACTGAAACATAAATACAACTGGTTATTTAAGTTTACTCTTTTACAAATATATGTAACAACATTTTTCTCCCGATATTTGTGAAATATTTGCAGAAAGATTCATGTTGATATATTGTTTAAAATATATCTATCATGTATTTTGGAACCCCAATCTATGTTCGGTTCTGCGAGTCTGTGTACGTGTGTGTGTGGAAAGAAATACACACACATATATACATTCATGCAATCACACATGCATACACACATATATACATATATTATATATATATATATATATATATATATATATATATATATGTATAGGCGTAGGAGTGGTTGTGTGGTATGCATACAGCTACTTCACCCCTTTTATGTTTGTCTGTCCTTGTTCGTCCCCTCTTTGTAATGCCTTTATGGCAAATATCTATGAAATAAAGTAGGTTGCTAACAAACCACATGGTTCCGGGTTCAGTTCCATTGCGTGCATCCTTGGGCAAGTGTCTTCTACTATAGTCTCGGACCGACCAAAGCCTTGTGAGTGGATTTAGTAAACGGAAACTGAAAGAAGCCCGTCGTATATATGTATATTTATATAAACATATACATGCATATTATATTATATGTATATGTGTGAGCGTTTTTTATCTTTTCCTCGTTTCATTCATTATACTGCGGTCATGCTGGGGCACCAACTTGAAGGAGTTTTAGTCGAATGAATGTACACCACTACTTTTTTTTTAAAGCCTGATACTTATTCTATCGAATTCTCTTGCTGAACCGCCTTGTTACAGGTACGCAAACACGCCAACACCTATTGTGAAGCGGCGATAGAGGATCCACACAGGCACAAATACACACAAGTACAAACACACACACGTATTATACAGCTTGACTGTATCGTAGGGAGTTTGCTTTGCAACCACAGAATTCAAACTTCAATCCCTCTACATTGTACCGTATATAAGAGTCTTTTACTAAAGCTCCGGGCCAACCAAGGCTTCTGATTGGACTTGGTAAAGAGAAATTGAAATACGGTTGCTCCATATACATGTATGCATGCATATATGCATGCATATATGCATGTGTGTCTTTATGAGTGTGTTTGATCTATAACCACTGCGTGGCAACTTGGGCAAGTGTCTTGTATTATAGCCTCGGGCCGACCAAAGCCTTATGAGTGGATTTGGTAGACGGAAACTGAAACAAGCCCGTCGTATATATATATATATAT
>NC_068992.1:19141020-19142118 GCF_001194135.2 Octopus bimaculoides
TTGACAACCGATGGTGGTATGTTAATCCCCGTAACCTAGCGGTTCGGCAAAAGAGACCGATAGAATAAGTACTAGGCATACAAAGAATAAGTCCTGGGGTTGATTTGCTCGACTAATGGCGGTGTTCCGGCATGACCGCAGTCAAATGAATGAAACAAGTAAAAGAGTAAAAGAGTGTTCAAAAATTAAAATCAAAAGCTCAGCGTATCTATTGATTTAATATAAATTACTATTAATTGATAATGATACATGCAATTAAACAAAAAAAAAAAAACGACTACAACATTCCTCGGTAATGAAGAGAGGGTTTCAATTGTACGTATACAAAATTTTCGAATATGTACGACAAAATATAATGAATGTTAACCATTTTGAGCTTGAGATTCAAAATTTATCAATCGTATCTATTACTGCCACATATCAGAAGGGAATCTGTTAGTCAAATATTTATAATTATGTTGAAAAAAGCTAAGAAGACAATGGAAAAAATTTATTATCATATACTGTAACAGAATCTAAGTGATTATTGATTTTCATACGTCTGATATAATGTGTCTTCAGTTTTATTTTAAACAAATACTTTCACAAAACTATCATTACACAAAAATATAGAAAGAATAAAATCATGCGGGGATTTTTCAATATGAAAATATAACTTATATTTAACAAGAATTGTTTCACAATTGCTGATTTGTAATGTAGTGTTGCTTAAATGCTATTTCTTCAAAATACTGTCTAGTTTCTAAGCTCGATTTAACTGTGTGATAAAATATACAAATGTCTCCTAGAGAAGCCTCGGTTTGAGTAATGTCTTGGGAGAGAAATTTGGTAAGCGAAAATTATGGTATTCAATCATATTCTCGCATATAAACATAAACGTACCCTCCGTCTTTCGTATGTGTCTGCGTGTGTGTTCGTGTACGTGTGTTGTAAATACCACTGAAATTATTTCGCCAAGTAACAACTCTTTACCATTCTAAATACATGGTTCTAGGTTTAGTCCCACTGTGTGCGAGGTAACTTACGCAAGTATCCCCTATTAAGGTTCCGGCACGATCAATGTTTTTTTAAGGTAAACGGAACTGTATGAAAGGTCGT
>NC_068992.1:19142555-19144766 GCF_001194135.2 Octopus bimaculoides
GTCGGTATGCACATACCTGTACGTATATATGCATATACTCATTTACTATATATATAGGTAAGTGTGTGTGAGTGTACATTTATGTATGTGTGTATGTATGTATGTTTATGTATGTATGTGTGTATGTATGTATGTTTATGTATGTATGTGTGTATGTATGTATGTATGTATGTATGTATGTAGAGTGTGTGTCTTTGTGCATGTGTTTGCGTTTATGCTTGCACCCCACCGTTTGATAACTGGTGATAGTTTGTCTATGTTCTCATAAATTACAAGTTCGGCAAATAGTTTCTGATAGAAAAAGTAACAGACTTTAAAAATCTAAGCACTGAGGGCGATTTATTCTACTAAACCCTTCAAGGCTGCGCTTGAGATTGGCCGCAAGTAAAAGGTAAAAGAAGTCTTGTATCAGACTGAAAAGTTTTAGTCATTCAACATAACTAACATGGCGATATGCACAAACATATATGTATACATATAGGTGTGTGTTCGTGTGCATATATGTGTTCATGTGAGTGTGAGTAAGCATATGCATATATGCACATGCACGTGGGTGTGAGTTCGCGCATGTGTATGTATGGACATGCGCGCATACGTGTATTCTATGAGCGTGGGTTTACCTTCTTCGAGTATATTTACTTTCTCCCTTTCGAGTAATTTCCCTTCATTTAACGGTCATTCTCATAGCATTTTTGTTTGTCTTAATAACTGACGAGATGTATATGTATATATACAGCCTTGGTCAAAATTATTAGGCCGCCCCAATGTTTTTGGGTTCTGCTATCTCAATCTTAATGAAATTCGTGCACATTGTAGATTAAGGTATATTTCACAATATACATTATTTTTATACTGTACTGGACATATAGAACCAATTATTAGTAAGACCAACGTTTAAAATTAACTGATGTTTCCTTGATTATTTCAGAATTTTATGCTAAAAGACATTGTAGATACAGTTAATAAACAGTAAAATGTCTAAAACAAGGCACCTGAGTGAGTGTGAGCGAGGTCAAATCTTAGCTCATCATGAAGATGAATGTCTCAAAGGCATATTGCTCAGAAGATAAAATGTTCTCGATGTGCAGTGCAAACTCTCAAGCACTTCAGAGAGACAAAAGATGTGAAGACAATACAAAGAACAGGCAGAAAAAAGTTTACATCACCTCATGATGATAGACTCAACATCCGTCAGTCGCTCAGAAACAGAAGAAAACCATCGTCGCTCTGTGTGGACTTCAACAAGGCAAATACTTCACAAATATCAACCAGAACTGTTAGAAGAAGGCTTGCCGAGTACGGTCTGAAAGGCTGTAATGCCAGGAAGGAGCCATGGGTTTATGAAGCGACTATGGAATAACGTCTTCTATGGGCCAAAAACCACTCAAATTAGACCAGTGAGCAATGGTCAAGAGTCATATGGTCTGATGAAAGTAACTATGAGGTGAGATAGTACATATATTCAATCAACATATAAACGTATTGTAACTGATTTCTTGCCCAAAATATATGAAAACGTATCCAACATAAAGTTTAAATTATTTTTCATGTTTTTACGCAGGTTTTCGCTACATCTTGTGCAACATTTATGCGTCGCAGACTTGAGGAAGCATTTATGGCTGAAGGTCTAATACTAAACGTAAAACATGGGAGTGGTTCTAACATGGTGTGGGCCTGCATGTCTGCCACGGGTCCCGGGGAAATGTTTTTTTTATGTCAGGGAAGGATAAATTCAGCTACCTATGCTTCTATGTTATGAGATGTTTTAGAACCATCAACTGTTAAATTGCATCCAGGTGTGTCGAAAGACGTTATCATTCATCAGGGCAACGCTCCATGCCATACAGAAAAGAATACTCATCAATGGTTTGAGTCACAAGATATTGTTCCCACGGACTGTCCAGCTCAAAGTCCCGATCTAAATCCCTTTGAACACCTATAGGGACTCTTGGTGAAGCTATCATAAACACAACAATTGAAAATAAAGAGCATTTGTACCAAACGTTAAGAGAAGAATGGAAAAAAGTTGCACCTAGCACCTGCAAGAAACTAGTTAATTCAATGCCTAACCGTATAAAAGCGGGAATTGATGCTAAAGGAGGGTCAGCCAGATATTAAAACTAATGCATATTGTTAATTATACCATAATCTACTATGTGCACGATTTTCCTTAACACTCAGATAGCAGAACCCCAAAACATTTGGGTGTCC
>NC_068992.1:19145197-19146623 GCF_001194135.2 Octopus bimaculoides
TATATATATATATATATATATATATATATATATATATATATATATGCATACACACATCATATAATTAAGTAGTTTGTTGTGTGCACATATCAGTTTGGCGTTCTGTCTGTTCCTGGATTATAATATAAACATTAAAATACTGAATTTTCTTTTTTCCTTTGTATCATCACTGATCAAGAAACTGATATGGAAGCAAATACTTTCTACATTGAATGAATTAATGAAAACCTAACAGAAGTTCTCACAATGATAAACGTATTCGAATAGACAGTATGACAGGATATAAATATTTCGCTTCTGTCAAGAGTCTGATGTATCTGAAACATTTTGCAATAAGTATTTAAAATTTGCAGTTGATTATATATTACAAAGATTTAAATAAATTCATGTCTGAAATTACATTACACGTTGTTATATTGTTATGTAGTGTATTTCAATGGAAGCGTCAGGTGATGTAAAAAAAACAAACAAAAAAAAAACAATGAAAGAGCTTCTACTCGGTCTGTCATAAATCTGTGTAATAACGATGTGACAACTTTCAATCACTTTACAAAGAGTGGTATATATGGTGCCGAAAACTAGAAGATATTCTGTTCAACAAAATGCATATTGAAGTTAAAATACATGCCTTCTCAGTCAACAGAAGGCATGTATTTACCTCGAGATGAAAATCAAGAATAAACAGCTAAACATTTAATCTAGTTGTTTATTTTAGCTTAGACCGAGAAATATTCTTATGTTCGATACACACAGATGATCCGAGTTTTATAGATAGAGATAACCGCACACGCATTTTCTGAGTCTGAATTCTGATGAGGTCGACTTTGCTTTTCATCATTTTGGAGTCGATAAAATAATTACCAATGTATGTATATATGTATGTACGGGTTTACGCATGCATAACTTGGCGGTTCGGCAACATAATCAACAAACAATAAAAACAAAATATGTACTGGAGTGAATTAATTCGACTAAAAATTTTTCAGGGCAGTACCGAAGTATGGCAGTAATCTAATAGCGAAAAAAAAAAAAGAAAAAAACATAAAAGATGAAAAATAATAAAAATAATGCTTAAATGATACGATGTAGAAATTGTCTCATATACAACACCCAAGCTATAAACATAAATATTGAGACTTCCTGTAGCAGACTCAGATACTTACATATTAATAAGTCGAGTAAGAAATTAACAGATTGTGCGAGGAAATGCATGTACACACATACGTAAATAAATACATGCACGCATAATACATACATGCATACATACATACACAAATATATATATATATATATATTTGTGTGTGTGTGTGTATATAAATATATGTATTCATATATATATATATATATTTATATATATATATATATATAGGTATATATATACATGTATGGATCTACATATATATATATAGGTATATATATATATATA
>NC_068992.1:19147035-19147651 GCF_001194135.2 Octopus bimaculoides
TATATATATATATATAAATATGTATGTATATATATGACGGGTTTCTTTCTGTTTCCGTCTACCAAATCCACTCACAAGGCTTTGGTCGGCCCGAGGCTATAGAAGACTCTTGCCCAAGGTGCTACTCAGTGGGACTGAACCCGGAACCATGTGGTTGGTGATCAAGTTACTTACCACACAGCCACTCCTACGCCTGCATATACAAATGACCCGTCCTTGAATTTTCCTGTCTGTCTTTTCCTTCCACGTGACCGGTGTTTGTGACTGACCGCCGTACGTACAGCACCTCCTATTTTCCACTCCTCTGACCTGCACCTAAGTTGGTGCCTCGAGGCTTTCACTCCACACGCCCGCTCAACTTGATTCGTCCTTATTATCCGAAAGAAACCTTCTGGTATTCTCTTGTTCTTTCTATTTGTAATCGCATAACGTTTTCTCAGTTTCTTCGTCTTTTTTTTCTTTTTTTTTGTTGTCTGTGTTCTGCAGATTCGCTTACTTTCTTCCCAAAATTTAATGCTTTTAGCTTAGATTTTTGGGGCCAGCCAGTTTTGAACAGTCTGAGGTGTAGCACGTCGAAACTGTAATCATAATTTGGTAACTTGACTGATGAATAGAA
>NC_068992.1:19147887-19148564 GCF_001194135.2 Octopus bimaculoides
AATCTTCACTTTCTCCTCGTCTGCTCCACACATACTTAGATATGTGTATATCCGCAAAACCACACCCATACCCACACACTCACACACATACAAACGCATATATATATATATGTGTGTATGTGTGCGTGTGTGAGTGTATGTATTGTGCATACAAATACTTGTATAGATGTGTTTAGATATATGTGTATGTGTGAATGCGTGAGTGAGTGTATGTGTGTGTGTAGATATATACTCACGCACATAAACAATTTACCAGATATTCCATAAGATTCTTTGTAATAAAGATATAAACATACAGACAGACAAATCAAACGCATGTAGAAGAGATGGGAAGGTAGATAAGAAGATAGAGATTGACAAACTGTCTGTATACTTGCATAAAATTGTTATTATATCATAACGTGTGGCATACTGTTGTGTATTGATTTTTGGCTTTCTTTATTCTTTTACGCTGAGCAGAATGGAATCAACAAATCGTAATATCTGTTGAAATCTCATGAAAACCGTTTGCCTTAAGGTGTAAGCAGAAATCTATAATATTGACTCAATATAACATTGTAAATACTGTCCATCACTTCAACTAGGCTAAAGAACAACAATTTAAAATTTAAAATATCAATTTTCATTTCTAAGAAGCTGAGAATTATTCTGTTAATAGTTGCAGGCGCTATATATAT
>NC_068992.1:19149617-19151474 GCF_001194135.2 Octopus bimaculoides
TATATATATATATGTATATATACATACATACATACATATATATATATATGTATTTATCCACACGCACCACATATGTATATATGTGTGTGTGTGAGTTTGTGTGTTTCTGTGTGCGCCTGTGTGTGCCATTACGTAGCTGTATACATATATTCCTTATGATTTAACCTACAAAGGGCAAACGCAGCACACTGTGAATCGACGTAGTTGAGAAGACACGCAGGGAAGTATTGTTTATTCATTTCTTAACATAACTCAATGTGAATTCTAAGCTATAAATATTAATCAAATAGTTTGCATTGACTTATCAATAACATGCACCTCTTCAAATAAAAGTGGTCTTATTCAGTGAACCATGACAACATGTTGACCTACATGAATGGATTTACTAAATGAATTAAGTGCTCGATGGTGCTGAATTTTGCATCAAAACTGTCACACTTAATCTACACAGATTCAATTTATCTTATAGCACGTTTATAGTCGCAATAATCAGTGTCACTAATATAATATGTTTTTATCTTATTTGAAATGTGCTCGAATGATATAACTTCGAGAAGAATAGGCTCACGAAATTTAAATATCCTCGTTCCTTAGAGTTGTTATCTACCAAATCCTGGTTGTATATTTCACGTAGTATGCTTATATATTGTTGAAATTTCAGAGAATTTGTTTGAACTTCGAATGAAAGCGCAGGCAATAGGGATCTATTTTCTGAATTACTTATTCATATCAGTTGAAATCTCATGGTGCTGTCATAATATATGTTGAAGCAGGATTTTATTTTGAATCTCCGATTGTAGTATATTAAAACACGCGTTTACAAGTCGCCTTTTCGCAACGGGTTATAAAGCTCATCTCCACTTTGAGAACTTTAGCTCCACAATTCATTTCCAAAGTACTTCCCTCTCTCTCTCTCTCTCTCTCTCTCTCTCTCTCTCTCTCTCTCTCTCTCTCTCTCTCTCTCTCTCTCTCTCTCTCTCTCTCTCTCTCTCTCTCTCTCTACCAATTTATCCGTAAGTATGTTTAAAATACAAATTGCTGTTATAGTCAAATTCTTGGGGAAACCCAATAAATCCTTAAGTATCCTTTCCTCTATGACGCATCCTAAGTAATCCAATAACAAGCAACGGATGGATGTGACTGTGTCCAACTGGAAACTATGCAGTCATATAAAACTCGATATCTTTAACATTGTTGCTGATATGCATATATAAGAAATGTCCACGAAGAGGGATATATGATAATTTTTGGCAGTGAAATCACAAAAATATTCAGCAAAATATATAATTTAAAAGTTGAATTACGTAAAAAAATTTCCTGAATATATTTTCTATACTTATCTCATTTGCATCAAATACAGACACAAAGATTGATAAAAATATCAAATAATTATATAAAATGTTCTATAAAAAATATGTAATAATATATTCATATAACAAAATAACTTATGAAATAATATAATTTAGACAAAATACATCAATAGTATAACTTGGCTTAGACAAAATAACCGATAAATATGTTATTTTACATATAATACACACACACATATATATATCCGTCTGCGAAAGCAAGATAATGAATACATTGTCTAGGTTTGATTTTCCTTTATAATTTTATAAATTAAAATCACTTTAATACTTTTTATAGCAGTTTCAACACACATTTTCTACATCTATCAGCTATCGTGCGATCAATTCCAAAGAAGAATTATTGTATAAATTAACAACAGATACAGTTTTCCAACATCACCTTGGTTCAAATTTCTGTAAGAATATGTTAAGTTAAAGGTGTGAAGTGAATTGTGAATTAGAAAAAGAAGATCTAACTCAATACATAAATAAATATATATATAAAAAG
>NC_068992.1:19151925-19156055 GCF_001194135.2 Octopus bimaculoides
ACACACACACACACACACACACACACACACACACACACACACACGATTACCAACTCAAATACACGAATAATAAAAGATGAGAAAAATTACTTGGCAGACACAATATAGAGCAAAGAATTGGTAGGAAAGAAATCAGAGATGAAAAAGTGCGTGTATATGTTTGTGTGTGTGATATACATGTGTATGTGTGTATTTGTAAATACCTGTGGCTAACCTTATCTAAAGACACGCACGTGTAAACGCATACAAATACAATACACGCACATACACATGTGCGCGAGGCTCTTATGAAAGTAATTTTGTTTCTCTCCTTCTATGGAATTTTTTAAAGACTGGGTTATTTAACAAGTAAAATCGGGGTTTATATGCGAATGGGAGAAATGTAGTTATGTGAAAACAAAGGGTGAGAAATATTTGAATTTTTACTGCAGGTAAATAATTAACGTCATTTGTTAGTATGCTGCAATGAAGAGTTTCTGCTTTCTAAATTAACTGATTTATATCAGTTCATACCATAAATTAACTGATTTATATCAGGTCATCCCACATTTCTATATTTTCAATTTGTAAACTCTTCAATAGCATTTTAGTATGTCTAATGACATCAAGTAATATTGCATTTGAACATATTGAAGCTAAATAAGTTTCATTTTGCAGAATAATCTAATTGAAATTTCACTAATTATAGCTCTTCAAACATGGAAGTGTTTAAGGAGCATTTGAGGCACATAATGCATTATGAGTTTAAAAAGGAGAACACTGCTGCTGAAGTGCCTCGAAATATTCACTCAGCCTATGAAGAAGAGTACCTGAATGAAAAACACTTGCAGAAAATGGTTTGTAAAATTCATAATTGGAGATTTCAGTCTTCAAGATGAGGTCTAATTGAGTTCGAGGACAAGCTCCTTTTTGCAGAACTTGTAATAGCTCATGGAGTTTCAGCTGAGGAATTGGCAAGCACGCCTCGTTAATACCATACAACTGTTCACCGAATTCTTCAACAACTTGGAAAGGTCCCCAAACTCGGAAATGGGTGCCTCAGGATTTGTCTGAAGCCACCCATATATCCTGAATGGACATCTGCTCTTGTCTTCATTCTCGTGAACTCAGCTCGCCTTTTTGGACAGACTGGTGACCGGTAATGAAAAGTTGGATACTTATCAATATGCTAAGCGTCGCAGACATTAGTTTGATGAAGGGGAAAAGTCACAACTACAGCCGAAAAGGAACTCCATGCGAAGGAGGTTCTTCTCTCTGATTGGTAGGATTGGAAAGCAGTCTTCTACTTTGAGTTGCTGCCAACTAATGCAGCAATCAATACTCAAATTTACTGTCAGCAATTAGAGTATTTCAACGCTGATTTGAAGAAAAAAAGATTGATTCCGTCAACCGAAAAGGAGTGGTGCTTCATCAGGAAATGCAAGACCCCACACTGCAAAGAGTACGTCACAGAAGATCGAGTAACTTGGCTGGGAGAACATTTTTCATCCGCCTTATTTAACCAGACTTTGCTCCTTCGGATTACTATTTGTTCCGTAGTTTAGAGAATCATTTGGATGGACTAACTGAAAAAGTCAAAACTGACCTTTCAGAACTATTCTCTTCGAGCCTGAAAGAATTTTTCACTAATGGGATTAAAAAGCTTACGAATAGATGGAGAGATGTCATAAATAACCATGGAAACTATACTGACGATTAGTTTCATTAAAACGTAAGATGTGATCAGTTGCTTTCCTTATTTAAAATTCGGATATTACTTATGAAATAACCTGGTAGATTTAGATGAGAATTGAAAACAGAAATAAGAAGACTGGCTGAACCTTGCAGCCACTAAAGTGAAGGAATGCATTAATGTTAATGTTTCTGTGCATATGCGAACAAAAATCAGACACAAGTAGGAAAGTAAAGGATTGAGAATTTAATTTTCTTTAAGTATATTCGATATATAGAAAGATGTATGAAAATATGAGCTCATAAAAAACATTGATATCGAACTTTGAGCGGAACGTTGAGAAAGATGGATAATATAATACGTTAGTACATAAATATATGCTAACTAATGAATAAATACATTGGGTTGGTGCATAATTAACGACCGTTTATTTTACTTTGGTGTTTTATTTTCGAATAAATTTAGAATATTAAAAAAATGCAGTCGTTAATTATGCAGCCACCCAATAAAAACGTTAATGAATAAAGAGAGATTTGAAATTATGAATTTGTAAGATAAGGAGCGTGAGATTTTCCCCACTTATGAATAAATGAATAAAATGAAAATGAAAATCGAGATTGAGAATCACGTAAAAACCTTAAATTTATAAATGATGAAAAGTCTAAAAATATGAAAAAAAAAAAAAAAACAGAACACACACAAAAACCCATAAAACTCCAAATAAGCTTTTATTGTTTTCCGTCAATAATGAGACCAATGACCTAGACTCAGGTGTGGATTAGTGTTGGCAAGGAGCAGTTTAATTGAAGAGATGTAGCCACAGTTATTTGAATGAGTACATGCAATTGATTAAATACTGAGAAAAACACGATAACAAGAAATGTGTGGCTCCGATGAAACAAAGAAGAGAGAACGGCTTCTAACGGTTGAGAGGAACAGGAGAGATAGACAGCATGTGTATATTTAAATATAGAAGGATCAGATGAATAGTGGTGCAGTTATAATAGAAAGTAAGAGTATCAGCTGCTCTCAGACAGATTTGTGGTTGGGCCCGTGACAGCTGAAACCGGTGACCTGGCTGCTGGCTACACCCCTGGTGACTGTTATCGGGGCTGAGATGGCTATCTGCAAGTGCTTAGCCGATGAGTCAGATTCACTGTTCCAGGGTGTCTTCCTCGTCATACCCTGGAGCAGCGCCCTTTCTATTTTACCCACCAGAGTTATGAGGGGAACTGACAAGATTTCTTAGTTATTGCTGTTGTATCTCTTAAAGATTAAAAAAAGCGCTTTTTACAGTAATGTTGTGATTACTAATTGGAAAGTAAAATAGGGAGAATGAAATAAATCTAAGGATTCTGAGATCTCTAGAACTGATGAATGTGAAGAAGTGATGTTTAGAGATTTGGAGGAAAGTGACCAAAGACAATGACAATGCGTAAATATATCAATAAAGGATATATGAAAATATAGAAATATTAAATTATGAATTCATGTCAACAGAAGCCTGTGAAAGTCTTACCGTGCTTGTGACGAGATAAATCTGCGAATGCAGAAATTATGTTAGAGCTAAATTTAAATTTATGTTAATTCTTTTTTTTTTTTTTTTTGCATTCATGAGAATGTTATTTCTTTCCTATTTTGATATTAATAAACTTAGTATTTATCAATTTGATTTGAGATTTTACTCACATTACAATACATTCCTGCTTTCATTGCTGTATTTCATTTGTAATTCTGCTATTTACGTAACCACATTTTTTTTGTCTACCTTAACATTATCAGACTATCACATGCTCTCTCCACTATGAGTTCTTACAAAAACATTTCCATTTATCTATTACTCCTTATAATTATAAATTTATCCTCGCAGACTCAAAAACACATACACACAATATTTTCTGAATATTTTTTCCCTAATTTATCTTATTTGTAAACACATTTCCTAATTAATTTAATTTAAATCTTACTAAGTGTTTCAGATATATTTACATTCATTTTTCGTTTTTTTTACCCTTTTTATTCTGTATTTATGTTATCAAGCGGCAAATTGGACAAACCACTCACAGGCTTCTTTCCACACGAAATCCTACCTTACAAATTTCAATTTATCCATTAGTTCCCATAAATATTAATGCATATAATTACCAATGTGCATCGAACATGTATAAATTCTTAAATATCTGTCATTAATACTGAACCAATATATAACGTAGCTACTTACCTATCAATCTTCCTCTCAAAAAAGAGGCGCATTGGAATCGTTCAGATTAATATCTATCTTTATTTGTATATGTATACATACATATATATACATAAATGCGCAGGCTTAGTTGTATACATACATGCACACACACACACATACACACACATACATATATATATATATATATATGTATATATGCACATGTGTGTATATATATATCTATATATATATATATATATATCTATATATATATAT
>NC_068992.1:19160697-19163792 GCF_001194135.2 Octopus bimaculoides
TTATTATTATTATTATTATTATTATTATTATTATTAATATCATTATTATTATTATTATTGAGTGAGAGAGCAAAGCATCAAAGTGACACTGGGGTAAAATATACGAAACCCAGTATACTCATCATAACTACCTGTCTGATAAGGGTACACCAGGCAATACATCACAACCATATGAGCGCGGCATAGTGATCTCATATCAAGATTAACAGCACATGGACTTGCAAGAGGGACCAGTTAGTATTTCCTTCAGGTCGATTAGCCCATCCCGCTCAGGGGTGAATTATCCAAACCTCAAAGAATTCCTTTCAACAAATAACTATGATGCCTCACCCACTACTGCAGCAGCAGCAGCAGCAGCAGCAGCAGCAGCAGCAGCAGTAGTAGTAGTAGTAGTAGTAGTAGTGGTAGTTGTTGTTGTTGTTGTAAGGCGACAGTCCGACAGAATGTTTAGCACACCGAAATAAAATGCTTCGCGGTATTTCGTCCGTTTGTACGTTCTGATTTTAGATTCCACGCAGGTCGATTTTGCCTTTCACTATTCTGGGGTCGATAAAATAAGTACCAGTTGAACTCTAGTGTCGATGTAATAGACGACTGTTGTGCGAACCGCTTCTAATAAGGATTTTAATTTCATTATGTCGACTTCAGTATACGCTGTTGTATTTCTTTCATCGTTCTAATAATTTTTGTCAGTCATACTCCATTCTCCAACCATTCGTTAATCCTTAGCTGCGGTTAAACAAACCTAATGTGATACATGGCAGAATAGACCTAGTTATTCAAGCGTCGATTTATTCAGTATACACCCATACATTTCTTCCTTGAATGCAATATTCTGAGTAATATAAATTTATAAGAGATTGAAGTCACACACGGCTATAGTGGCACTCTTAAATTCGAAGAGAAAGAAGGAACATCCTGCCAAAGACAACATTGAATTCTTATGTTACTCTCTTTTACTGAATTTTAGGCAAAGCCTTTCTTCTGAAAATATGAAGACCACCCAACTCTAATATATAAATACATACATATATGAATATATGCATATATGCATATACACATATATATACATATACATACACACTTATACATATGTAAGCATACACACATGCATATGTACATATATACATATATATCTATGTGTGTGTGTGTACGCATGAGTATGTGTCTGTGTGTGTGCGTCCGTGTGCATGTGTGTATGTCTGTGTGTGTGTGTCGATCTAAGGTATTGGCCTAAATACGCCGAAAAGTTTTATCTAGTTACAATTAATATAGTTGAAAGTCTCAGGATACTATATTAAATAACTTAAACTTACATTACAACTATGGTAATTAGAATCTATATGACTTCAATGCATAGCAAAGAGTACATTCGTCGTTTGATGCAACTTGATTATCTATAAGTATAGCCATTGCAACTAGTAGAAGGACAATGATAAAACAGATCATCAATTTACTGCTACGCTTTCATCAAAAACTGCCATAGGACTAAGGACGGGATTCAAACGATTGAAACAATATGTATGGATGTATACATACATACTTGCATGCATTCATACAGACATAGATATATGTATGTATATATGCATACCTGCACAAACACATACACACGTACACACACACACACATGCGCGTGTGCGTCTCTCCGTGGCTGTGTACTTATATATACAGAATCAAAGATAGACAAATTGAAGAAGTTGTTTGCAATGAGACATTTTAATCAGTAACGCCTCCATACACTTAATATTTTTATTTATATTCTCTCATATATATATATGAGAGAATATAAATATATATAAATATATATACACGCACACAGGCTGCGTAAGATATTTGAGGACAGATTTATGTTCATAAAATAAAACATATATGATAGGAAACAATACATTTATTTACCAAGAAAATGCTATGAGGTTAAAAATAAACATTCATTTCTATAATGTTATTCAGTAAAGCCACCTTCAGCTTCAACAACTGCATCTATATGAGATCTAAATCATCTACATCCTCGAATCAAATGGTCCTACTTCATTTTAGACATTACTCTGACTATGGCAACTTTTAAACAATCTTTGGTGTTATGGGCGTGTTCATTGATCTCTCTCTCAACAACGCTCCACATGTAATAGTTCAATAGAATGAGATCTGGGAAATTCGGAGGCCAAATGTTAGCGGTTATGTGATCATGAAAATTTTCAGCCATCCATTCCCGTGTTACTAGAGCCATGTGTGATAGTGCAGAGTCTTACTGAAGCAAGTATGGCCTTCCGTTGCATATACTGTCTAACCATGGCTTAAGGAGGCATCACATGTCCTTCATTGCTGACAACCCTTAAAACCTTGACAGTTGCAGGAAATTTTGTATGCATAGCACTTGGAACTTCAGAAGGGTCCGCACACAACCATCTGTCATTTCTTCTGTTAACTTCTTGATCTTGGTCGAAGTTTTTCTTGTTTGAGTAAAACCAAATCAAATCTTCTTCTGCTGGATTTTTCAATTTGCTTAAGAGCCTTTTAGATCTAATGTAGGGATTGTTTTTGCTTTTTCTGACAAACTGACCTTTCCTCATCATGTAAGACATATATCTGATGTCTTCGTGGACAACATTTTTGACTGTTCCTTCTGACACATGGAGATCTTTTGCAATTAAGCTCGTGGACTTACTGGTATTATTATCAATGGTCTGTTGAACTTGCTGGATAAAATCAGCCGTTCTGATCATTTCAGAATGTTTAGAATACTTTTTATGCTTTGAAACTGGTGATACATTCCTATCTTCAGTCTCTAGCTCCTTACGAACTTAATAGACTAAAGCTCAAGCAGCTTTTAAAAGTTGTGATATTTCTAAATTACCATGCTCAGCATTTATAACCACAATAACAGTATGCTTCTTCATTGCTTGAGTAAACCGAGGGTCTGCCATTATTATTTTCTGAACCAAAGATTTTATAGATTTAGCAAAAAATACAGTAGTGACTAAAAAAGGTATGTCCTCAAACACGTTACGCACCATATATGTATGTTTGTATGTATGTATGTATGTATGCATGTATATATATATGTATACATACATATATATATATATATATATATA
>NC_068992.1:19164054-19165257 GCF_001194135.2 Octopus bimaculoides
ATATATATATATATATATATATATATATATATATATACATATGCATATATGTATATATGCATGTATACATACACACACACACACATATATATGTATATATTGAACACATGTATTTACAGTTTAAACTAATAGTACAATCTAGGTTAATGAGACCTTTTCACTCGTAGTCTTCTGCAAAACTTATAGAATTTTGCATTGCATACTTCTAAAGAAAATTTGAATTTATATGAAACACCTTGTAAATTATATTTTTAAACTTCGTCTTGGTTTGTAAGTAAGTAGTTTATATTCTTGAATGATGTCAATTAAATCATGCTATTCTCGATGTATAAGTATTTGGATTTGCAGAAAACCAAATTATACGATTCAGAAACTGGTTTCAGATAATGATGTTATAGTTTCTTAGAACGTTGGAGAATCTTCAGTCGATAAAACTCTTTGAAGATTTCTAAAACAACAAAGCATCACGGAGAATTCAACCGAGCGTTTAGACAGTGCAAGAGATAATCAGTTCTTTCTTACCGCTACTACCCAAGTTGCGCGTTCACAAATTTATGAAAATGACAATCAATTAGTATATATAACATACAGACGTAGCTGTATATATATGTATGTACATGTATATGGTATGTATATAGTTTAAAGACTATACATACCTCAAAATTTAAGACATGTATTGATAAAGCAAGAACAATGCATACACACACATACATATATATAGACACAGGTATAGTTTTGTAGTTAAGAAGCTTGCTTTGTTACCACGTAATTTTGGGTTCAGTACCAATGCGTGATACGCTCTATCAAAGTCCCGGGACCACCACAGCATTGTGAGTGGATTTGTTAGACGCTTTAATATCTCGCAAATATACCGAGGGGAGACTGGAAATTTCCTGGCTTTAACGATACCGCGAAGGGCCTGGATGAAGGCCAAATCTTCCGAGTTCTTTTATAGGACTTAGAAACGCTGCAATAAGTGTGTGGATCTGAAAAGAAATATGTTCAATAAAATCATTATTAACTGATTCTCCTATATTTTCTTTTACTCAGAGCCAGGAACTTCTCAGCAGTCCCTCGTATATATGCCAGACATTTCACAAACACACACACATACACGCACACACACGCACACACACGCACACACACACGCATACACACGCATACATGCATACACATATATGTATATATATGTATGTATATATG
>NC_068992.1:19165313-19166076 GCF_001194135.2 Octopus bimaculoides
ATATACATATACGTATGTTAACACGCATAAAAAAATGGACCAGCATTTAAAGAGATCAAATGAAAATGATCATAGTTGATCTTACAAATTATTACTACATTTTTAGTTTTTAACATATACGTGGGATGGAGGTGCTGAAAAAAAATACAGGAGGATCAGTTAAATATTATCTTATTCAACATATTCCACTCTCAAATTCACACACTTATTATAGCAGTCCTTCAGTTTTACTAAGATTAAAATAAACCCTAGAATTTTTTCTAAGCCCTAATTAATAGAACTCGGAATGCCTGGCCTCTAACTAGGCCTTTCGCGATTTCCGTAATACCAGGAACGTTTCAGCTCACTCTCGTATTTAATATTTTAGTTAATCGAAATATTAGATAAAGATTTGAAATCTAATACTTCGTAATTCTACGATGCATGCAATATATGTGGTTTTAAATGGAAATGTCAAATTAATAAAGATGTAGAAATTAATGCATGAGCAATTAAATAACTTCTAAATGTCAATTTGTGAGTTATTGTAATGTAACTGAAAGCGTGACTGGATGTTCTATTCAATGAAGCACTGAACAAATATATTCTATAAATACCCAGTATATTCCTTATCAAGTATGGAGTATCTATAAGAAAAAAACATTTCACTGTAAACATATCAGTATCTATCGATATATCACTGTATCTCTTCCCCTCTCCCTCCCTCCCTCCCTCCCTCTATCTATCTATCTATCTATCTATCTATCTATCTATCTATCTATCT
>NC_068992.1:19166272-19168639 GCF_001194135.2 Octopus bimaculoides
ACACACACACACACACACATATATATACATATGCAACGAATGCGCACACGTTTCTACTAATCGAAGGCTGTACATCTGTTCACCGAATTTTCCCTCTCTAGGGCGCTTTTCAAGGCATCTCTTAGAAATTCTAGGTTTCTAATGTCACAAACGTTAGTCCGTTTTTCCAATCTCTTGTCAACAGACGGTAGTTGCTCTGAAGATGGTTATCACCTTGACGTAGATTACCTCACTGGTTACCTACTGCTTTAATCAATTCAATTTGACAGTGACCATATGACGCATGATATTATTATAATCGTTTTCAGTATTCTTTCTGACCCCGTTACATGTCATGGATTATTATCGTATCTCTAATTAGAATTTTGCTTTTTAAGCGATGCTTGCCTGCTATCGTACCTATACACTACCTTGTGTCGTTTGTCATTATATTTTTTGTTCTGAATCTGAATCAAATGCATGTGGGTTGTATATTTTACTATCTCTCAGAACAAGCATCTTCTATTCATCCATTGATGAAAATGGCTGCTGCTTCGGTTACATTGAAGATTAACATGTTCTGCATGTATTGAGATAGTTCAATGGAATTATATTTGATCTTTAAAAATGAGGGTGATTTGAAAATGCCTGCTCTTCATATACACGTATCCGCTCACTCACTCTCTCACACACAAACACACATGTGTATATAAATATATATATATATATATATATATATATATGTTTGTGCTGTGTTGGTGTGTAAGTGTCTTTGTGCGCGTTTATGCAAGTGTAATAGATATCAGCGTACCGATTTTTGATGCGTGTGTTTGTATACATACATATATATTGTATATTCCATAAATAATCCTCTATACTGGAAGCACAAGGCCTCAAATTTTGGGTAAGAGATTAAGTCGATTAAATCGATCCTGGTACTAATTTTATCGACCCCGAAGGATGAAAGGCAAAGCCGACCTCGGTGAAATTTGAACTCAGATGGTACCGCAGGCGAAATACCGCTATGTATTTCGCCCGGCGTGCTAACGATTCTGCCAGCTCCCTGCCCTGAATATGTACCATATATAATGCGATGTTTTCAATGCACGAAGTAACAGACGGAGGGGGACGGGATAAACTACCTGCATCAACTTGCTACAAAAGCAAGAAGTAATTTTAGCTTGACTTATTCTTAGTGCAAATTTTGAAGAGTGAAGTTTGAGTTTAACAGTTATTTTTCAAAGCTATAATGGAAAAGAAAAAGGAGCATTTTCGGCATATTTTGCTGTATGAGTTCAATAAAGACAACACGACGGCAAGTGCGAAGAATATTAATGCAATATATGGGGATCGGACAATAGGCTTAAGCCAGTGTCCACAGTGGTTCCAGCAATTCTGAGTCGGAACTACAACTTAGAAGACGGACCTCGTTGTAGAAAATCTGCAGAGCTCGGCGAGGACGATCTGCAAATCTTGGTGGAACAAATTCTCATCATAACTGCTGAGGAACTAGCAAAGTAGCCTGGATCTCGTCATTCAACCATTCCTCGACCCCTACGTACTATCGGAAAAGCCAGTAATTTGGGTGAAAGGATTTCTTACAAACTTTCCGAGTTTAACGGCGCACAGAGAGTGTGTGTGTTCTCCTTTGCTGTTACATCTCACAAATGAACATTCTTTTGACCGAATAGTGACTGGTGATGAGAAATGAGTTCTCTATAAAAATGTCAAGCGCCGAAGAAAGTGGGAAGAGAAAGGAGTAACATCGAAACCCCAGGTCTTCACCCACGTAAGTTGTTGTGATCTGTTTGGTGGGATATGAAAGTTTAGTCCCCTTTGAACTTTTAAACCAAAATCAGTGATAAGAAAGGAAATCTACTGCGAGCAGCTTGAGAGGGTTCAGTCAGCACTACAAGAAAACGACCATCTTTGGTTTTAAGACGAAAGATGTTCTTCCAGGAGGATAATGCTCGGCCACATACAACGAGCATGACATTCGTAAGGCCGGAGCAGTTTGAATGGGAAACGATGTCACACCAACATATTTGCCGGGGATTGCTCCATCTGATTATCATTTATTCCGCAGTTTCAAGATCATTTGGACGGAGGAAATATGAATTCTGTAGACGAGGTCAGAACAGTAGAAGAGAAGTATTTTTCCTCGCGGACAAGTGAATTTTGGAAGAGGTGCCTTGCAAGTCTATTAGATTGAAGAGAATTATAGATAATGAAGGTGAGTATGTTCTAGATTAAAAAAAGAACTTTGTTTATCTTAATTTTGAAAAATAAACATGTATGAAAAAACCGTATTATTTATAGGATGACCTAGCACACACACACACACACACACACACACACACACACACACACACACACACACACACACAC
>NC_068992.1:19169340-19170729 GCF_001194135.2 Octopus bimaculoides
GTGTGTGTGTGTGTGTGTGTGTGTGTGTGTGTGTGTGTGTGTGTGTGTGCGTGCGTTCATGTGTGTGTGTATGCGTCTGTGTGTGCATGTGTGTATGGTCGTATAACCATAATGGCTAGACGTATGCTTATGAAATTATAATTTATCCCAGTACACGCCGTTTCTGTACTTCGGATATATAATAGAAAATGACAGTGAATATACTGATATCCAAGTGAGTTAAAATCGACGTTTGTTACTTTTAGTATTTTCACAGTTAGCTCTACAGTACTTCCTCTTTCACAGGGACGAATTGATTTGATAGGCTTAATATATCGGCAATAACCTATCGAAAGTTGCCGAGCTATTTTCGGATTCGTTCTAGAGAGAGTGTTTACTAGTAAAACATATATATATATGTATATGTATGAATGTATGTATGTATGTATGTATGTATGTATGTATGTATCTGTCTGTCTGTATGTCTGCCTGCCTGTCTGTCTGCCTGCCTGCCTGTCAGTATGCCTGCCTGCCTGTCTGCCTGCCTATCTATCTATCTATCTATCTATCTATCTATCTATCTATCTATCTATCTATCTGTCTATCTGTCTATCTATCTATCTATCTATCTATCTATCTATCTATCTATCTATCTATCTATCTATCTATCTAACGAACTAACTATTAATCCATCTATTTATCTGTCTATCTACCCGTCTGCCTGTCTATCTATTTGACCATGTATCTTCCCCTCTGTTTCTCTCTTTACAAACATACACATACCCGTACGTATTCACACATATACACGCGTGCCCGCCTGCACACACATACACATTCTTGTCTTTGTGGAAAATACGTGGGTGTCCAAATAGTCTTATGTATACAGAAATAGGTACAGAAACGTAAACTGCGAAAACCGCACGCGTATATTTGTTAACCGAACGTATATGTAATGTTTGTGTACGCAGCTATGATACCGGTACTTTTCTAAATATCATGATGAATCAATGAATTTCAGAAAGATATAATTTTCTCTGTGTAGCAGACAAACAATCCGAACATCAAAGTGTCTTGCGATTGTATATACATTCGAAGATGTTCAAAGAATTTCGCCGCGAAAATGAACGGTTTCACTGAAGTTGTACTAGCCGCTTCATTTCAGCTGTTCGATTGTCGGAAGTGATAGCATTTCTGAGATTAACTTAATGATCTGTTTAGTAATTCAGTAAAGAAAGTTAAAACAGTCATTCTAACAACGTCGTAGAAGATCTGTAGGCTTTTTTTCCTCCTCCAAATTCCGACCATTGCGAACAGATGGTGTGTAAGAGATTAATTTAAATGTCTAACGAGCAACTGATATACTTTATACATTCCTATCGATCCGAATGTATACGTTAGCCATGCCAGAAC
>NC_068992.1:19171174-19180288 GCF_001194135.2 Octopus bimaculoides
ATAAAACATTAAAAACAGACAGTGTTGGAACTCTTTTAAACAAAATAATATATTCCTCTATACACACTCACACACAAACATACGTATATATTTGTGTATTTATGTCTATATCTAGCTGTGTGCGTGTACGCGCGCATAGGTCTCTGCATAAGTATTTATGCCAGCATAACTGCATTCGTGCTTATGTATTTATATATATGTATCTATCGTTCTGTCTGTCTGTCTGGCTATCTATCTATCTATCTATCTATCTATCTATCTATCTATCTATCTATCTATCTATCTATCCGTATGTCTATCTGTCCGTGTATGTGTGTGTGCTTGTGTGTGTGTGTGTGTGTGTGTGTGTGTGTGTGTGCGTGCGTCCGTGTATTTGCATACACAAACAAGCATTACTTTGTTATAAAACGATTGTACTCCGTGTTTTACCTATTCCATTCCTTACATTCTCAGGATTTTAATCGTATGTTTATGAATCCCCTTCTTTCTTTCTTTCTTTCTTTCTTTATTTATTTTCTCTCTTTCTTTCTTTCCTTCTTTCTTGTTTCTTTTTCTCTCTCTCTCTCTCTCTCTATCTTTCGTTCCTTCTTATCCTGTTTTCTGCCCCTCCTTTTCTCTCTCTCAGAGATGTTTCGTGACGTTTGACATCTAAGTCATGCTACCGTGAGTCTCATTCCGAATAGAAAAGATTCTGCCAAATAGTTTAATTATTAGATCTTCTTGAAATACCTCAAATGTGAGAGAGAGATAACCATTAACAAAAACATTCGACAAGACATTGAATCTTTTTCTTTCGAGAATAACCTCCCGTATTACTTTCTTAAAACCAGACCTGCTGAAATTGTATTTTCCGATGTCACTTTAATTGCTTAAAGTAATGGTGCAGCCATTGCCATCAACTCGATCACGTCTTGCTCACAAATATCTCATCCAACCTGTGTACGTTCAACATCCATTCATATGTCATTTCTTCGATAATTAGTTTCCTGTCAAATGATTATACCGTGGCATATAATAACGGAGTTCTCATTGACCCACACTACATTAAGAGGATAACCCCTGGTGTTATCCGTCGTTCAATAATTTCTTTCATGCACTTCCTCCTTCCATCAACGACCAGTCTCGGACACCCTTAACAATGGTTAAGTGGATGATATGACTCATTCCTCTCTAATCTTGCTAACCCAAAACGTTATGCATTTCTAACTTAAGTATCACATGTCAAATCTGCACAAGTGCACCATGAACTTAGCTCAAAAGCAATCTCGAATAAGAAGATGCAATTTTTTCCATTGAATGTCAAGAGACTAATGCAATCAATGTACATATTAAGAGAACATAACCCACTCAGTCCAATTTGTACAACGCATGATAGCTCATAACGAAAATTTCCTCATTCATTTTAAATATCAGTCGTGCTTATGAAGGAATATACATCCTTATCTTCATACTCATTTTAAGCCCAATTCCGGAATCTCTAGTACTAAACACTAACCTCACGTCTTCCTATTCAGAACATCGGCCATCTGGAGACCTTCTTTGAACATGTCTTTGCTTCTGTAGTCGACTTACAACAGTAGAAGTGGATCATTAACATTATGAATTTTACTGGTCTTGCAGTGTCTGTTAAGGCCATCGAAATGAAGCTACAACATGAAAAACATAGTTTCCAACCAAAATCTAAATATGTAATGCCCTTACATCATGATGATGATGAAATAGCTAAACAATAACTTCGTGATTTTTGGTTAGTGAATGGAAGATAAATGCAGTTCTTATTGCAGTGCGTGTAATACTTGAACAATGATTTCTATGCATTCTGAGTTAAATTGAAATGCTGCTAAAAGTGTTTCAAATTTGATCTAACTTCATATTTGAGAGTATTTGTAGTAATTACACATAGTTTAGATCTATTTACCGTCTGTAATTATTCTATCATTGAACAGTGTACCAAGCATGGCTGTGACATACTAGTTACATTGTGGATTTCATAAAAAAAATAACTGTCCCTTCAGCCGAAAGTTGATTAACAATAACCATCCGTCACACATTCTCACTATGATTTCACTCTAAACTTCATTATCTCAACGGTGTCAACTTCTCTGGCAAGCAATCTTGCTAGATTTGGTTAGGAAGGGCTATATGCGCACCTTTACCCACCTGTTTATATAAATTGGTATTCGTTTAAAGAAAATCTTACATGACGAGGATATATTTCCTTTTATACATTCAATATTGAGTTGTAAGTCTGTTTGTTTATTCTTATAGAAAATAAAACTGTTTGATCGATGGATACTGAAATCCATTCATCAGCACTACAACATTTAACACCTGTACCTTTTATTGAGTTTTCTCTTTCGTAAATACAATGTAATTAATGTAATTATTCATCGTATTTTCATTCGTAGCTTCCAGCAACATGAGCCCAGACGAGATTGTACATTTATCAATTTCCCATTCCCTTTCACAAATATCCAGCAAATAGATCATGAGCGCTGCCTTTAGTCGTATGACTAATGTATGCAAAAATGTCCCAGATATTTATTGACTCAATTTGCTTCATACTATTTTATAAGTCAATCATATCATTATGAGAAAACAAACCGGAAATATTAGAACAATGATGTGCCGGTATTCTAATAAACAGAACGAACTTTCACCTCCCATCTATCTGATCATGCGTTGTGCCAAGTATAATCATGCCGTTATTGTTGGGCTCACCAGCTGCACTGTAAATATGATTCCATGAAAATTATATTTATCATTATTTCAAATTAACCGGACCACCGTGTTCTTGGTATACGGGTTGCATTAAATTGCATCGAAAACAAACGCTCGATCTAACCATTGGATAGATCGGTAATGATAAACTGAGTTGAAATATTTCTTAACTACTAGTGTATGGAAATCAAGATATCATATGAAATATTCCAACATGTATCGGAGTAAAAAGAAATCAGAAAGCAAAATGTAATAGATGCATAAATGAAAGCTATTATGTCTAGAACATCGGAAGTGTAATGCTGAAACGTTATTCAATAAAAATCTACAATCATCATGTGTTTACATAAATAATGTAGATTTTGTTAAGAAATGCTGTTTGTATTTTCTATCTCACATCAACACAAATTATACCGTTTTGAATGAAATTAGTGTCAAGTTTCGTACATAGTCTTATAATATATGTACATATGTTTCAGCGTATTGTGAATTGAAAGGATTTCAATGGGAAAATGTGATAGTGTATCTTCTTACTGTACAATAAAATATCAAGTCAAAACTCAAAATATGTATCGATGATTGATGCAGCACATGGAGAAATCAGATATAGAGAGAAATTATTGATAGACACGTATTCGCTATGTGGAAGAAAGAACATTTCGATACTAGCAATCATAAAATATTTCTCTTCAAATCTAATATTAATATTTCGTTGTATTGAGTGGATAGAATGCAAATCTCAGAATAAAATGTGTTAATATCTCCTGTTAAGTGAGGAAGTACCGAGTTAAAAGGCTTACAGAGTATGTTCAGGTGTAAAATTGGTAAGAATATTATTACTACAGTGATAAAACTAAAATCTGTAAAGTTTCTCAGTACATTATTTTAGGGATACATTTGCAGTTTAGGAAATTATGCGATGCGTTAAGCATTGACGTGAAATATTTTACTATGAAATATTACTTTGGGCCCGAAAAGGTGAAGAAAATTGAGATCAAAGCAAATATAACTGCATTGTGTATATGGAAACGATGTCATGCATAAATTGAAATTCAATCATGACTACGGCGATAATATATATGCATAAATATATATTTCTTTG
Organism: Octopus bimaculoides; assembly: GCF_001194135.2. Taxonomy (NCBI): domain Eukaryota; kingdom Metazoa; phylum Mollusca; class Cephalopoda; order Octopoda; family Octopodidae; genus Octopus; species Octopus bimaculoides. The sequence goes on from NC_068992.1 coordinate 19,174,998, forward strand.
TATCCAGAATGATAAAATAAACTGTAGCAAGTTATGTCCCAGCGTGAAATGTATATAAACACTGAACTGACTCAAAATACCGTCGTAGTCTCAGTAGTATTGCTTAACTTTCATTTACATACTAACCGCAGATCTAAAGATTTGGATGTTGCTGTTGTTTTGCTCCAAGAATATCTTTTTATCAGAGAAATCTCTGTTCCAACTTAGATCTTAATGTTTTCTACGTCCAGAACTAGATTTTACAAAGCGTCCTATCGTTTCTTGAAACGGCTCGGATGTGAAATAGTGATTTTAGTTGATATTTTGATATTTATAAGAAGGTCAGTTACCGGAATCGTTAGCCCGCTTGGCAAAATGTTTAGCAGCATTTTGTTCGTCTTTACGTTCTGCGTTCAAATTCCGCGGAGGTTGACTTGGCCTTTCATCATTTCGGGGTCAATAAAATAAGTACCAGTTGAATAATGTGGTCGATGTAATCGACGTAGCCCTGACCACGAACTTTCTGGCCTTGTGATAAAATTTGAAACCAATATATTGATATTTCTCCTACGTTGGCCATTCCTTGGAAATCACATTTACCTGATCGTGATCAATTTGCAAATAGAATAATAGTGATAAGATATTAGTTACAATATATTCTTCGAATTTTTCGCCAATGGAATATGAAAGTCTAAGTGTGTACCAACTTCATGACTGGGATATCGCTGACGCAGTTCTAAAACCATAAATTGGTTGTTCGTGAATAACAGTTTATGCAACCGCAAAATGTGAGCGTCTTTTCACGGACAGCAATTATTTCTGAGGCATATATCTGCTACATTTTATTGCATAGTTTAGAATTTTTTATTCTTCACTCTTCAATCTAACGAAACACAAATCAAATATGAAAGTGAACCTGCTATATCTGTAGTGATCACTTCTTCCTCCTTTTAAACTCTATTCACACGAGTATTCAGAGGTGAATTAATTGACTAAGGACACGATGAATCACGTGTGTGTGTCGACATTTGTATGTTAGTCTTGACATCAGTTCAACTTTTGAGGCTGTCTATTATTATTGAACACTGTAGGAATCGATGATTTTACGAGGAAATTAATTGGGGGTTTTTTTTCAGAAAATCCTAAGTGGTATACCAGCGAGTAATCATTTTAAAGTTAATTAACATTAATAACTATAATTTCGACGAAAAATATAAACTTCCTTTCCGTGTTCAAAATACATTAATATTTTTAAACCGATCTGCGACTGTCAACGTATAAATGAGCTTTCGTTAAAATTTAAAAATTCATTATTTTGGTCGATGAAAAAAAATCTGTGTTATTCGGATAACGTTTATGGGTGTCATTTTTTACTCTGAAATAATTGTTTACGGAAACAAAATCTATCACTGTTTAACGTGTGAATTATATTTTATAAAATTAATGCTCAATGAGCAATGCGCATGCAAATTACTAAAAGAGTATTTCAAATCCGGGAACTGTCAAAAATTAGAAAAGACGTTTGTAATCGATATTAGTTAAAGGCATGAACGTCACAGAATCATATTATCCTTAATAAATATGAGGCTTCTGGCTTTATGACTAACTTTCGCGAAATTATATATTCATGATTCAGGTTTTAGAATATATTGATTGCAAATTTTGGCACAATACCAGCTATTTCGGTGGAACTGACAAGTGGATTACATCAATCTCAGTGTTCACTTGTACTTATTTTATCGATCCCAAAAGAATGGAAGGCAAAGTAGATCTCTGCAGAATCTGAACTCAGATCGTAAAGACAGACGAAATGCCGCTATGTATTTTGTCCGGTGTGTTTGCGATTCTACCGGGTAGCCGCATTGGTTTTAGAAAATATTCCAGGAACTGAAATGTGAAAGTGTTTCAATTTGGACTTTAAAATAAATAGAGAAATCTTATATGTAAAACAAATTAGAGTGAGTAGATGTGTATAAAAAAAAAAAAAAATTGGAATTCAATAAATTTACGATTTGTCTCCTGTAACAAATATAAAGCTCCATAAGAAAAAAGGTTAAATTTGTGTTAGAATAATTGACTAATATATAGGACATTTAAATATATTGGTTCTTTATAAATAAAGAACACAAACGATGATATTGTGTGATGAACATTGCTTAGATTATCTTATAAGCGATGTAATGATATTTATAATGATATCTAATTAGAGAAAGATATCACTGAATGTGTAAGAGAATGATATTAACTATTGTATTTTGTTTTAAATATCTGTCTAAACCAAAACTATGAACAGTAAAATTAACTATGCATTTTGTTTGTTCTTGGGTGGTTATAGTCAATCTCTAAATGTAGTCGGCAGCATAACTGGTAGGGCGTCCCTGTATTTATGTACACCCTTTCATATTCTGATTTACAATTTAATTGGTGTTAGATTGCCTGACACTGTTCTCGGTTTTGAAACAAAATATACCCATGCAGCACTCTAGAAATAATCAATGTCTTTCGTACATTTCATGAAATTGTCATTTTTCCCCCTTATACAATATTATTGCTAATTATTCCAAGAATGAGCCTTCCCTTCCGTAATCAATAAGTTGAATCCATTGCTATGCTGGAAACCCTTCCGTATGTCAGCAGGTGTCTCAGGGTCTCTTATCCTGTACACAGCACCTAACTGGATCAGTGAGGACTTAACTAGTCTTCACCTACGGAAGTGTTCTACTTGCGGTCTCTCAACAACCATAACCACCTTGAGCTAATTTCAGCTGCATTGCCTTTCTTCTTGATGGCTTTCTTCAACTGTCTGTTTTCCAGACCTATCTCCAGCAGAAAGCAACACTAATCTAGTTAGAAGGCCGAGGCTGCCGACTTCAATGAGGAAGGAGGCCGCATACCATCCCATGACAAGTGCCTCGTCGACTAAGCTCTAACTTTTCGTTTTCTTTACTTGGTGGGAATTACAGAATCTTTTCTCCCAGGAAACAAGAGTTCGACCACGAAGATTTGTTTTTGCATGCCAGGGGAGCAAGAACTTCTTGCACGGCTTCTCCGTTGCCTCAATCCAAATCATAGCAAAACTGCAATGCAAAAATGGCAACTACAGACTGGGTATGAAGCAACAGTGGAAGCATCATACTTTGAACCGCCCAAGTAGCTTGCATAACCGATATAAGCCAATATAAACAATTTATTCGTATTCATTAAAATTATGAGAATTTTACATCTAGTTAGTTTCGTTAATATTCTTTCGTTTGTGTCTATTTCTGCATGTTGATCTTATCGCATTAAAATTTGTGCAGTTGCTCGGAGATATTTATTCAGTGTTATATTGCACAGGCATGTATATGTTTCTTTTAAGGAAAAAAGTATTCAGAGACTTATCTTAGAGGTGATTTATATATTATACATATTTGTGTTGATATTCACCATATCTACGCAGGCCCATATATATATATTGGGCAATATTTATTATTCATTTATATATCTTCCCCATATCTCGGTATTAATGGATAAACATTTTGATGTTTTTATCACCTATACCAGTATCCCTTTCACTTAAGAGATGAAAGCGTATATCTAAAATATTTCTATGTCTTTGAGTTTTGCATTATTAGGTATGATAGATTTTGAATAGGTTATTTATGTATCAAAGGTACATATAAAGCTTTGAAAAACCTTAAAATTTCAGTTTGTTTCACCTTTTTATATACGAAAAAATCTGATATTTTAGCCGAGATATATTTATCGACAATCCGAGATTATGTATTTAGAAATTACTCGGTGGGAATACGAACTGAATTTCTGTTCTGCAGCGCTACAGATATATTCGTTTTGATTTTTCACGTATAGCAGGTGATGGCATAACAGAATATTTGTAAACAACCTCAAGGTTTATCAACGTTCTCGTGTTTCCTACAACATACGCAAACAACGTTTCTACACTTCAAGAAAATATATTGAATGAAGTTATAATAGTTTCCTTGTATCTACGAATATATGAAAATGCATATCGATATATAATTTCGCTTTCAAGATAAAAAAAAAAATGCATACATTCAAGAAGAGATACGTATATTTATGTAAACAGAATGATCTTAATGTGGTTGGACTGAGCCGTTTGTGATTTCCTTTTGAAGGTCATGAAAATGACTACGTGAAAAAATAAGAAAGTAGCATACACTATTATTTCACTGAAAGGCGGTTGTACTTTTCCGGCGAACTTTGTTCATATCAGCCTTTACTATACAATACTTCTCAATAATTATCGTAACACTCAACTATTTTGTATAGTGGAAGTCATAGCAATGTATATATAGGGAGCTTAGCTGAATTTCTACTTCCCAGTGTATAAATGCATATATTTGCAAACACACACACACACACACACACACACACACACACACACACACACACACACACACACACACACACACACACACACACACACACACACACACATACACACACACACACACACATATTATTTAATTGAAATTCCAAGTCAGTTTATCTTCACCTTGTTGATGCCACTTCTACTCTGTACTGTTTTCTTCCCCCGTCCTCCTCTAATTCCCTTTTCTCTCCCCCCTTACATCACTGTTTTCTATCTGGCTCTCTTTGTGCCTCTTTCTCTTTTTCTCTCTTCCTCCCTTCTTTCTTTTTTCCTCTCTCACTCTTTGCTCACACGTGACCATCGACCATCTTTCTTTTCCTCACTTGGCCATCTTTCTTTCCCTGCAAGGACGTTTAAACAACCGGGTTGTTTTTTTCTTTCTATCTTCTATCTTTTGTCTTTTCAGACAAAAAATATTTCTCCCAGCGTTCACTATTTTCATCTCGTTCTGGTCTAACCATCCTCCGTGTTTGTTTTCGTTCGATTTCCTTGTATGACTCCACTGTCAGTCTTTTGTTCCCAACTTTGACCCTCTATAAATCCTAAATTTTATTTTATAATTTATTGCAGCAACTGTCTTTGAAGACTCATGTTGTCGTTGAATGCTCGAAATGAGGATCAGATAGACAACCGACAAATGATAAAGGGAATTCTCTCCATGTTAACCTTTCCTGTTTTCCATGTTTTACTCGTTTACGTATTTCCTTCGTTTGTTTACGTATTTCCTTCGTTTGCTTACGTATTTCATGTTATTAGCACCGTTGGTCATATCTTTTACCCATATATGCACGTATATATATATTATGTATTATTCATTATTTATTATTTAACTGAACGTGACGGAACTGTTTCCAAGTAAGTTTATACGTATATGTGTGTGTGTGTGTGTATATATATATATATATATATATATATATAT
>NC_068992.1:19182416-19183159 GCF_001194135.2 Octopus bimaculoides
TATATATATTATATATATATATATTGAAAAAAAGTCGTCAGAATTATGGAATAACTTCTTTCATTTATTTTGTACATATATTAGCGCTTTCGTTCGTGTTTCGAACTTGTCAAATATAATTTTGTGAAAATACAGAGATCTTGCTTATTTATATAAAACAGGTGTATTTTGGGGTTTTGTTTATAACAGAACATTGTTTTGTTGTTTTTTTTTTGTTTTTTGGGGGTGAGGCTTTGGAGACAATGGAAGATGTATAAGCAGATAGATAGATAGATAGACAGGCAGATAGAGGGATAGATAGATAGATAGATAGATTGATAGTCGACAGATAGAGAGCTGGATGTGGTAAAAGAGAGAGAGAAGGGCCATTGTATTGAATGGTCTTTTTAAGGGGTGTCAAATAAATAAATAAGGGTAAAAACGTGTTTACTACTTACTCTATTGTTTCGAGAGGGTGACTAGGGATGGTAAGAGAAGGAAGAAAAGAAAAAGAAAGAAGAGAGAAGAAAAAATAGAGAATAATACATAGAAAATATAAATAATACAACAAATGTCTTCCTGATTTTTCTTTGTTTTTTAGTTCTTTGTTTTTATATTCTTTGTCCTTTCTTTTTATATACATTGAGTCCTATTTAGAATATATTCCTGTCATACATTCATTTATTTATTTATTTTTGGTAAGGTGTAGTTCTGCATGAGTGTATGTTTATATAATATTTGTAAATTTGAAAAATCAAATTAGT
>NC_068992.1:19183384-19185342 GCF_001194135.2 Octopus bimaculoides
TATATATATATATATATATATATATATATATATATATGTATGTACACACACGCTAGATGGCAAGCTGACAGAATCGTTAGCAGGCCGGGCGAAATGCTTACCGGCATTTCGTCCTTCCTTCGTTCTGAGTTCAAATACCACCGTAGTCGACTTTGCTCCCGCGTCATTTTGGGGTGCGAAGTCGATATGCTAAGCACCAGGTCAGTTCTGGAGTCGATGTAATCGACTTGTCCCCGAAATTGCTGGTCTTGTTGATTTTCCTAACTTTCAAACTGATATTAAGGTTTACACAGTCACCTTGATTTCTTTCCATCACATCTCTTGCAAACAACTTGCGTATGCAAGTGCTACCAGTCAAGAACTGTACATACCAGAAGCCAGCAAGTGTATGTTGTCAACAGGAGAGAATCTGCGCCGTTTCGGGGCCTACCTCTCGGCGCGCATTCTCTCCTGACGACCCTATACACTTCAAGCTGTAGTCGCAACACTTATATTCAGATATAAAACTTTAATTTCCGAAAGCTAGTTTTTAAGAAACATTAATCAATTTTTAACCAAATTCATCGACTTTACTTCAACGAGTCAGTCTTTAATGATTAAAGCGATTATGACTAACATAGACAGCTTAAGTCTTCTTCTGTGACATTGCACGGTCTCTTACTAAATAGTTTAAATCTTCTTCCTTAAATAAGCGTGGCTCATTTTTGTTTTTGTTTTTAGAATCAACTACGTACGCTTCATCGATAGGGGAATCAGGGGGTTTATCATGTGACGTATCAAAGTCTTCAAGTGAATCATGTGAGAGTGGAACTAGGACAGGGTTCTCGAAGTCAAGTAGGACCGGCTTTAGAGCCGACTTACAATCTGCATACACAATTTTTGCTTTGGTCTTCTTTGAGAAACCACTAATATTAGTCATGCAAAAGTAACAATCAGAGACATAATTCGTTGGCTCACGCCATACTATTGGTACAGCAAAAGTCATTCTCTTCCATTTTCCATTCAGCCACTGTGTAAGCTCTGAGTAACACACGGTGCAGCATATATGAAGCGTCCACCTCCTGTCTTAGTCCCCAACTGTTACACCCGAAATAATTTGTAGTTTTTAATTTGGTGGCAATGTTCTTCCGCTGGTCACGCGGAGCAAATTTTCCACAAACATAACAAAAGTTATCTGGGGGATTCACACAGATTCTCCTATTCATGATCTAACACAATGAACACAATTAAATCAGCAATCATGCAGAGCGAGAGATACACATACCACAGGCGTCGGCAGCGCAAACGACATTGAAAGTTACCAAGAACAAACTGACGTATTTGGCGGTTGCACACAAAACGCCAGCGCCATCTATTGCTAAGCTAAATACTGAACCTTCTCATCGTTTGCTTTATTGCTGTTATTTCTTTAACCTTGAACTAAGACCGCTTTCATTTTAGCAAATTTTACATTACGGACTTTATCTATCCGAAAGTATAGTTAAAATATGGCGCATCCGCATTATTCAAAATCCTGACATACTAGAACAATTTTGAATACAGATTCGGAACCAGAATCCTCGATTTAGTCTAAAACACATGTTTTTAATCCAGTAGCAGAATCTTTATTGTTGTCCAGTGTTATCAGAAGATCCTTCGCAAAGTGCGGTGCAGAATACATCGACGCAGAAAATGCTGTCAGCAAAAATAGATACGATAAAATATATAGAGAAAAGGTATGGTTTGTCTGTAAAATTCCCCTACACGTACACACACATACACACTCTCTCTGAACACGTCCAGCACTAGTGAGTTAATCTAGGAAACAGATCTACTTGACCGTCACCAATAGCGAAAACGGACGTACAATGGAAGTGGATACCTTTTTATGTTTTGTTTTGTTTTGAGAATCTCATTTCCCATAACGAATTTAAGCAATCTGAACGATAATGTACAATATATATATATATATATATATA
>NC_068992.1:19185892-19188583 GCF_001194135.2 Octopus bimaculoides
TATATGTTCATATATTCATGTTCATATATTCATATATATAAATATACATGAATTTATATATATTCATTTGCATGTGGCTGTCTCATGTGTGTGTGTGTGTGTGTGTGTGTGTGTGTGTGTATGCATGCATGTATACGTTTGTTTGCTTGTTTGTTTTTGTGTCCATGTATTTCTGTGAGTGCTTAAATACGTGTAGTTTGTCCAATCAAAGACAGTGATAGCCACATTATCTGAATATATATGTATGTGTACATGGGCGAATGTGTATTTGTATATGGTGTCTGGGTGTATGGCATTTGACATAACTAACTTAAGAATACATAACTAACTTCAGACTATATTCTTATATCAGCAGACATTTTATTAACAGCAAAACCGCATAGGTAGCAGGTGGAAAAAATGATAGAACATTCAAGTCAGCTGAAAATGATATAAACTAAGAGAATTGTTGTGTTTGTTACATATATCATTTCATTTCAACAGACTTGACGCCGAAGTTAAATACATTGTCCTCAGGATATAAGAAGAACAGTAACTTACATTTGATTTTTTTAATTATAGGTAATTATGACAAATATCTGAAATATATACATACGTAAATTTTTAAAAATGATAAACAAGAAACAACAAGACAAGTTGCTAAAGTAATGACATCAAGACTTCGTACTTCTAGACAGATGTAGACTAAAAATAAATAACACAAGAAGCAGACCATATTTTGTACTGATATTTTCATAATTTACAGTGTTTGTTGTTTGAGAGGCATTATTAATAATGTCATTCATATATAATCTACAGACACAATATTTAAATCAGCATATATTATCTCCCACATATCTTGTTGCCTTGAGTCAATGTTAGAAATCATTATATAGAGGTCTGTACTTTTTTGGTACGTTTACACGAGAGTGATGAATAAACGTCACTGAAGACAACAAGTATATCATTATTTAGTTACATTCTTTCACGTTGTAATTTTCAACCACACTAGGGCAACTGTAATTTACATCTTTTTGTGGGGCTATCGATAAAATTTGGTGCCTGGAATCAATTTCAACTTTTGCAGACGTATATTATATGTTGTATTGTTGGCACTCCGTCGCTTACGATGTCGAAGGTTCCAGTTGATGCAATCAACGGAACAGCCTGCTCGTGAAATTAACGTGCAAGTAGCAGAGCACTCCACAGACACGTGTACCCTTAACGTAGTTCTCGGGGATATTCAGCGTAACACAGTGTGACAAGGCTGACCCTTTGAATTACAGGCACGACAGAAACAGGAAGTAAGAGTAAATTGTGGTGGAAGAGTACAGCAAGGTTCGTCACCATCCCCTGCCGGAGCCTCGTGGAGCTTTAGGTGTTTTCGCTCAATAAACACTCACAACGCCCGGTCTGGGAATCGAAACCGCGATCCTATGACTGCGAATCCTCTGCCCTAACCACTGGGCCATTGCGCCTCCACATATGTTGTATTTTGCACATGTTTACTCTATTTCTTTTGGAAAGCGGATATATCCACTCAGAACTGCGCAAAGCAGATATATCCACCTCGCCCTTAACTACAGGAAGTAGTTTTATATACAAGCTATCTCGAATATAAATATATTTTTCTCGAGTTATAGTATATTGGTAGATATTTAACATCGTTATTGTAATAACCATGAAATTTTAATTTCACAGTTAAAGGGTTAAATATCATTTGGCCCTTCATGTGTTAACGTTTTGGTACATAATGGAAAATATCCATAAGCATATTCAACGTTAACACATACTAAATGTCTAACCCAATATTTAGAGACGCTATAGCATTAATTCTGTTTGACGTGTCTATGGCTTCATATTTAAAGTGTTACTTTCGTTATAGAAGCTGTTTTGTGTCATTTCATCTGCAGTTATTAAAAATAGATGTACGGATATAATTTTAAATATCCATGATGTTTTCATTGACCAGCATTTCGCCTTCCTTGAGATTCAAAATTATACATAAATGTTCCTACCAACTGTATAAGTACAATTAATTTTGTCTGATCTGGAGATGCACCATGCTATCTGGTTGACTATGCATCGCTGTAAAATCTATCGGTTCTCTCTATCGATAGCAAATATAGTTCTCTGTTGTTTTCTTTGTCCCCAATTTCTTATATTTCATGAAGGGTTAAGCAGGCTCTTCAACCATCTCTTCTTCATGGATAGCCTAAAGTTATACACTAAATATGATTCAGTTTCGGTTTCTCATTACTTTCAAATAAGGTAAAGAAATATCAACATATACTTCGTAATGAAAATTTGCAAAATACACATAGCTAAACGAAGCAAATTGTGAAGGAGAATTTCAATGGGGGAGGGAAACAATGCCCTTTTCTATGAAACCTTAAATAATAAAGCATAGTTAAAGGTAAAGCAGTGTCTGGATGATAAATTACAGCTTTCACGAAAAAGAACGGGAGTCAAAATAATGATTTCAGAATTCTTTGTTAATATTTGAAGCCCAACATGCAAACTGTCATTATATTTCATTGTTGGAGAACAACTTCTCTCAGACTCTGTGTTCGAGATACCGTTGTTTTGCTTTGATTGCGTCTCTGTGGGCAAAGTGACCACTGGGTCAATGTATTTAAACAACAGGAATGCTGGCTTTTGTTTATAGAGATCTAAAATGTCTTTTGCATAATATATATATATATATATATA
>NC_068992.1:19188927-19193339 GCF_001194135.2 Octopus bimaculoides
AGTGGACTGGCGGTCATAGGATCGCGGTTTCGATTCCCAGACTGGGCGTTGTGAGTGTTTATTGAGCGAAAAACACCTAAAGCTCCACGAGGCTCCGGCAGGGGATGGTGGCGAACCCTGCTGTACTCTTCCACCACAACTTTCTCTCACTCTTACTTCCTGTTTCTGTTGTACCTGTATTTCAAAGGGCCAGCCTTGTTACACTCTGTCACGCTGAATATCCCCGAGAACTGCGTTAAGAGTACACGTGTCTATGGAGTACTCAGCCACTTGCACGCTAATTTCACGAGCAGACTGTTCCGTTGATCGGATCAACTGGAACGCTCGACGTCGTAAGCGACGGAGTGCCAATAACAGCATCTGTGAACAGAAAGCGCGGTGTCATTGAACTATTTATCAATCCTCTTTAAGTTTTCATTTGCAATTGAGTATCTCTTGAAAAGTCCACTGATACACAGCTTATAATAACTATTATTACTACAGGCTTAAGTAACTCGAATGAATTAATTCACATATGACACAATTTTGAGAATTCGCACGGTTAATAAATTACTTCTATATTAATAATGTTTTGTTTCGTTTCCATACTGTGCTAAAGAGTATAGCTATAGGTTTTAGCCAACGCTATGTAATATATGTATATAAATGTGTCCTTATGTACAATATATGGATGGACTGTATATACTAGAGAATATATACATAAATTTTAACTACTATTCCCAACACGGGATTTAATGTAGTGCGACTGTTACTGTTTCCTTCATTTTAGTATGTAAAGATGAGGAGTTTACCATTGTCTACACCAAGCAATAGTAGTTAATATTTATGTATATGTTCTTTAGTAGTTACAGAATTTGAAAGAGAAAAAACATGATTAATACGCATGCAGTTAACAAAATGAGTTAGCTGCAAAAATGTGTTAAACATGCATATTAACTTTTGATATACGTAAGGAAATCATAATATTACGATTATAAGCACTGTCTTTGTGAAGACGCATAAAGCGGCTACACTACATCTGAGCAAATCCCAATAGAGGACTGTATGTACACTAGCTAATCTCTCTAATTTCTCCACTAAGATACTGTATATAGATAGGAGATATTTCCATCTATCTATTATATATAACATTCACTATAATATATGATATACCTAAATGGCAGCATACATTTATTTGTTCATTGGTACCATGTATTGGTAGACTCTTATTATCCAAATATTCATTGAATGAAAACAAATAGGAACAATCCACCTCCTCCTCATCATCATCATAGTCGTCGTCGTCGTCATCATTATTATTATTATTATTATTATTATTATTATTATTATTATTATTATTATTATTATTATTATTATTATTATTATTATTATATCATTTACACATAACAGATTAGACTGTTGAAAAATTCCTAATATCGGGCTACAACACGTAACCTTAGCTGTCAAAGACCTTCATCCTTTTTTTCTGAAGCTGCACTAAACTAGGCTTTATATATATTTCCTCTATCCATCTATACAAATCTTTAGAAATAATTCGTAATGCACCTATAACTACTGTGATACATTTTACCCGCACTTTCCATAGTATCTGTACTTCAATGGTTAGGTCCTGGTAATTTCCTTGCTTTTCTACACCTCTTATATTGACTTTCTCGTCATTTGGGACTGACAAGTCAATTACATAACATATTTTGTTCTTTTTGTCTACAACTATTAAATCAAGCCTTCTAGGTTTTATTACTCAGTCAGTCTGAATGATAAAACCCGTAAATGTCTTATTTTCCTTACTTTTTAGCATTTTACTAGGTTCATGCCTCTTATCAGTATGTTCAAATCCGAGATTTCTACATAACACCTACAGGATTATTCTCCCTAGATTGACATATCTTTTCTTGCATTCTTTCTGTGCCTACACACTGCATTCATTAAGTATATCAGTAACACATTCCTCCTTTGATTTACATAACCTGCAATGGGAATCTACCTGATTTTTGTCTATCTTAAGTATTATCCAGGTACTCCTCAATGTCTGATCATGTGCTGCTACTAACAAACCTTTTCTCTCCTTTTTCAGCCTTCATTCCTGCAATCGTAACCATGCTTCATTATTTCTATTTTCTGCCACTTTCTTTGGAAATCTACCATGCCAAGTCATCTCTTGCCAGTCAGACAATCTTGTTTTTTTTTCTGCTTTTTAACTACAATTGGCTTCATGGCTTTCCTATCTGATACTTTTACACTAGAAGCTCTTCATAAAATCTCCTCACTGTTACCTATATAGGAGGCTATATCTAATCTAGCTAAATCAGCATGGTTTTCCAGTGATATTAACACTCTGTCACCTTCCTTCTAGGTAAATACCCTCTTGCTACTCCTGCTTTTTTATGATGTCCTTCATTTATATTGAACTCTTTCCCAGTTCTTCTGTCTAGTTTAACTAATTTAGATTTTGACCATCTACAAAAGCTGCTGATCCTCTGAATAACGATACTGCTCAAGTATTTACAGCCCTTACTAGATTATGACAGTTTAGCCTTGACTTCATCAACTTCCTCTCCCTCCTGATATACTCCTCAATTTTCTATAGATAGTACTCTGTCAGATTCTAATTCTTCTAGATACTTATAACTTACACTTCTCAGTGATTTCAATGTCTGGCCATCTGGTAATTGAATGCCCTCTCTGCTGACTACCTGTCACTTTTTTTATGACCGATACTTGGCACTTGTGTATGCCAATACCATACCTACATATTTGCTGAAGTCTTACAGTCTGTATCAAAGAATCTACCACTTTTGTTTTCTTATTCTTAGAAAAAAATTCCGATCATCAATGTAGAGCAAATGCTTAATTTTTCCGTCACGATCTTTAAACTTTTACCTTCCTCAAGACTAAACTGAGTGAGATTAAGCATAACACAGATATTAAAAGTGATAACGAGTCTCTGGCGAACTCATCTCTTGATACTAACTTTCCCTAAGTGTGTATCGTATCAACTTAGTATTTATTTATTATTTATAGTTTATAATTATTGCCAGTATCTGGTAGCCTCTCTTCTCAATTATTGTGTTTCCCTCTAAAGCTAATGTTGATTTTATTTATATATTTATTTAAACACGGCATGAATTTGTTCAAACGTAATTACGTTTTGAGTGCCACTGTTGCTTGCAATCTCCTAAATCTGTCTGTCTATATCTGGTTATTTCTGTCTGTCTAGATTTTCTCGTCTTATCTCTCCATCCCACACATTCTCTCATCAATAGCATTAACATGAACTCTTCAAATTCTGTCGTAAAAGCTCCAATTATATTCACACTTACCTTCAAAATCTTTGATTATTTAAAGCATTTGCTTTATAAAATTAACATCGGTAAATTATAAGATAACATTAGCAAATGCTAATTTGCTACAAATGGAAATACTGCGCAGTCTCCATTATTGGCAATCCACGTCGTATAATTCAGTTACCATAATGTCCATGTGAAAGTCGTAGATACTTGTTTCATTATATTTATATAAAAATAGTTCCATTCTCTCAAGCTGAGATAAAACTAATATTTATTTAGAGCTAAAATCAGAAATATGAAGGAATAGAATTATTAGACTCATATGGACATTTATAGATCAACGTGGACTTTCAGAAATTCCCGTGTGATCACGGACATTCATGAACCTTCGTACAAGACTAAGGAAGAGTAAAAAAGCGCATGATAATGCTTGAGTTGAGTTACATTTCTAGCAGGTCATGCAACCACATACAGGCTCCGTCGTGGGTCAGTCGCAGTAGTAATTTTGTAAAAATAATGAACCGGAAGTTGTTGTTCGCAAACAGCAGCAGTAATTTTCTTCAGCTGAATACACGTCATTAATTAGGTAAAATTACCCAGACAAGACAACTTTAAATCGAAATATCATCTAAAATACAAAATTTTGTCAAAAACCCTGTTCTACGAGACACATTCAAACAGTATCCGAAGTTTCAAAGTGTTTAACTAAAATGAATTAATTAAAAAATCTGTGATTGAACTGGAAAAGATCCGTGATTTTAACAAATATATAGATGAAAAGTTAATAATAATAATAATAATTAATTCGTTTTATTGGCCACAAGGGCTAATATCAATTCAAAACATATAAGGACAAAGGCAGGACGAAGGTTACAAAAGGTTTTGTCCGAAAAGGTAGGAAAGTTCGTCTAAACAGAGGAAGAAAACGGAGAAAGATATAATAAATAAATAGATAAATAAATAAGTAGAACTCCCAAAGGGGGAGGCGCTTCGAAAAAGGAAAGGTTACACGTGGAAAAACTCATAAAACCACGGGAGCCTGGTCAGAAAAAATAAGAAAGGGGTATAGAGCCCTTTCTCCTTTTGCATTACCTTTTTTCTTCTTTTTTTTTTATCTACAGGTGT
>NC_068992.1:19193349-19196226 GCF_001194135.2 Octopus bimaculoides
GGTCCGTTTATACTGGCCATTCTTGCAACAGTCACCCATCTTTCAACGAATTTGCTATGAGACAGCACTTCCCTCTCTACTCTCATCTTCCTTTTCAAGTGGAACTTGAAAAAGTTGATGAGGCCTTGGCCAAAGAGGAAAGTGTCTGTCTTTAGCCTTTTCAAACAGGTCCACCATATCACCTCTTTCGCTACAGCCACTAGGCATAGGAAATTGCCTTGCCCTCCCGGTTAAAGGAGGTCGGTGGGTAATAATAATAATGATAATAATGATAATAATAATAATAATAATAATAATAATAATAATAATAATAATAATAATAATAAATTTGTCTCAAGGACATTAATTTCAGGGAAGGTGGTATGACGATTACATCGATCCCAGAGATCAATTGGTACTTATCCAATAGACACACACACACATAGATACAAATATGTATGCGTGTGTGTGTGAACACATATATATAGAGAGAGAGAAAGAGAGGGAGGAGGCAGGGGAAGAGATAGGGGGAGTGAAAGAAAGAGAGAGAGAGAGAGAGGAAAGGAAGGGGGAGTATGAAAAGTCTATTCGTCTGGCATAGGAGACAAGCGATGAATGGATCATGTCAAAGTGAGGCAAGGAGGAGGAAAATACTAATTTAATTAGAGTGTGCGGGACTTAAAGATCGACTGCACCAAGAAACCTCTTCAAAATAAATTAATGCTCTTGTAGATTATCAATTCGGAAACTGGCCTCAGTGTTATCGGGAATGAAGAAGATACGTTCAGAGAAGGTGAGATTAAATGGTAAGCAGACTGGAAAGTGGTGTGAACGTGGCGGGAGCGGATGATGAGGATGGCAGAGGGTGTAAAGAGAACAAAGTTCATAAGCAAGACAAAACAATCAGATTAAGTGAAGGGACAGCAGTAACTGGAGGAAGAAGCAGGCATGAAAGCAACTGACCATAGCAAAGATATTTAGGTGCTGAAGTCTATCTTAAATTGAGATTGTCTTTATTATTTGGTCAGTTGTACTAAGCAATTGATACATGCTCTCATACCTACACATACACGTGCGTGCACACGTACACACATATACATACGCACGCACACACACGCCGCACAACGCATAAAATCAAGCAAGCAATAGTATATGTATGAATGTGTATACACTGCTACACTCACCACTATATATACACGTATACAACACACAATGTATGTTGGGGCTGGAGTGCAGAGGGTTTCCTAGCTTTAATCCTATCGCGAAAGTGCTGGTTCGAGGCCCAACCTTCCGAGTACTTTTACACTAGGGGTCGGAGAACTTTTTAAACCAATTACCCCAAAATATATTTATTTAGACCGACGTTACCACTTTGATTTGAAAGGAAAAGAATCATAAATTCTTTTAATTCAAAAGGTTTATTGAATCTATCTTATCGAATATATTTATAGTTATCTCTTTATACGTCTATTACATAGGACAAATGCAGTGTTGTCACAAGAATATCTTCTGTCAAAACAAGGAACACGATTTTTAAAATCCTCATTACCCACAAGAATTTCATTTTTACCCCACTTGAAGTAACTTACCCCTATTCACCGATCCCTGTTTTACAGAGCTTAAAAAAAATCTGAAGAGCTTCTGCAAGAAGTGTTCCTATTGGAGAGGGGAATATGTTCAATAAAATCATAATTAACTGATCTTCCTGTATTTTCTTTTACCCAAAGCCAAGACCTTGTCAGCACCTTCTCGTAAATATCCAATATTCTAGCATAACAGAGGCGGGAATTCGACATTCAATGTGAGTTGAGGAAAGAACTAAGCCCCATTCTCAAGCAAAGTTGGATTCAGAATCGCAATGTTACGTTACATTTTACGATGATACTATAATGAGAAACAGCGTTGAGCGGTCAGCTAGCAGAAGAGTTAGAACGCCGGACAAAACGCTTTAGCAGCATTTCTTCCGGTTTTACGGTCTGAATTCCAATACAATTTTTCAACTTTTGGAGTCAATGAAAGAAGTACCAGTCGATTACTGGGGTGGATGTAATAGATTTCCCACTCCCTCAAAAGTGCCGACCATGTGCTAGCAGTTAGAAAACGTTATGATAAAAGTGTTCATTGCTTAACAATATATGTCGCAATATCCTTTACACCTTAAGGCAGCGAGCTGACAATGTCTTTTTAAAATCGATTATAGGATATAACGTGGAACTTTCTTTATCACAGTTAACCAAATTGTAAAATGTACAAGTACTTAATCAAATTGTGTGCGTCAGCTAGAACCAACAAATCTGATATTCTAACAGTATTATCACTATGACAAAATGGCTTAATCATGGATTACGGGATTAGTAGCATGCAGTATTTCTAAACATATATAAACACTAGCCGTAATCCTAACCAAATCGAGCTTTTATTCCCAGTTACAGCATTTAATGTAGTATATATTATATTGTACAAATACTAATAATCTTTTAAAACAGATTCGAAGTATTCACTCAAGTAAGCTTTGGGGAAGGAAGTAAGTCCATAACATCGACCCCAGTGTTCAGCTAGTACTTACTTTATCGATCCCAAATGGATGAAAGGCAAAGTCAACATCCGCGGAATTCGAAGCCAGAATGTGTTGTGTAGTCGGACAAAATATTGCACGGCGTGATAACGAGTCTGCCAGCTCGCCGTCCTCATATTTACATATTAAAATAACTTACACATCTTATACGTAGGCGCAGGAATGGCTGTGTGGTAAGAAGCTGGCTTTCCAACAACATGCTTCTTGTTTCAGTTCTACTATGTAGCACCTTGGGCAACTATCTTCCTCTATAGGTTCGAGCCGACCAAAGCCTTGTAAGTGGATTTGGTAGACGGAAGCTGAAAGAAATCCGTCGTATATAT
>NC_068992.1:19196376-19197802 GCF_001194135.2 Octopus bimaculoides
TAAAGAAAAGAACCAAGGTTCATGAGTGTCTGTGTTTGTCTCCCCCACCATCGATTGACGACTGATGTTGGTGTCTTTATGTTCATGTAACCTAGGAATTCGGCAAAAGACTGATAGAATAAGTCCTGGGGTAGATTTGCTCAACTAAGGATGGTGGTCCAGCATGGCCACAGTCAAATTGACTGGAACCAGTAAAAGAATCTGTCTACTCCATTTCAAAAGCTCACCCAAAGCAAGGATGAATTTCCACGATATTTAAGCATATGATAGTAATTGTAATTCTCTAATGGCCGATAAAAATAAATCCCTGTTTATAAGAGATTCATTTATACGTGGATATGTTCAAGCATTTTAATAACCAGACTGTCGGACTTCATAACATAATTATATAGTCTCTAATCATTTCTGTTTGTTTCCTTATATTATTCCTGAGACATTTTGTATAATTCAACAGTATTCGAATGGAGACTAACATGTTATCAGTTAATTAGATTAATATAATAGATAATAGACCCTTAATAATGTATAGTGTCGTCTAACAATGTAAATCATTCGGTGGAGCTCAGTCTAATTTAGATACGTATTAATGTATAATACTTCAGTGGAATAGAGTTAATTTAAGGAAGAAAATTTAGACAACGTCAAAAAATTATTAGCACTCTCTGTCGAAAAAATGCGGTGAATCAGCATTAATAATTAATCGCTACTTTTATCGTCAGTAAAAAATCTCTGTTATAAACGCTATCCGTTTATTTGCATGCTAACGAAATTGAAAAAAGAATGGATGTATTTTAATTATTAGAATAATAAAATACTTTTTCCTCATAATGAAAATATAATAATAATTCAAATTATACTTATTAAGATCGACGAATATTCTTCTTTACCGTTGTTTATTGAAAGCATGATCCAAGTACCTCTGTTATCTCACTCATTTCCCTTGCTTGATTTACCCCTAACCTGCTTCCCTTACTACCTAAATTGAAATTACTGCTATCTTGCCCCTCTTTCTAGAAAGAAGAACAAATAGAATATATAGAAATTAAATTCCTGTCTGGTTCACTACACTGTTTATTAACAGCCCAGTCAAGATGGTATTTTCTTCATCTCCTACTCTTGTATTTGCACACATTTACAAAATGACTTTCTGAAATGAACCTCCATTATGCAGCTGAGGAGTACATTTTCATTGCACATCTTATGTGGTGTTCTCACTACATAAATACGTACTGCTATAACCTAATACATTTTTGATGCTTTTTTTTCAAATTTTATTCACCAAATCTCTTGATTTTGTTTTTGGTTTTTACCCTACCAAATTCTGGTGCCACAAACATTTTAAGTACCACATTTAATCTTTTGATTAAATCTATATTATTATTATTATTATTATTATTATTATTATTATTATTATTATTATTATTAT
>NC_068992.1:19197837-19200915 GCF_001194135.2 Octopus bimaculoides
ATGATCTTGTTTTCTCCATGCGCAGTTTTCTTGCGCCTACAGAGTATCTCAACAGGCATGACAGAGCTGCACAATATATTCACTGCGTAATTTGCAAAATCTGGACTTGCTCCACGATAAAAAAAAACTGGTGGGAACACAAACCACCCCCAGTGCTTGAAAATGATCACATCTTACTCCGCTGGAACTTCACTCTTCAAACTGACAGAAAGATAGATACGAATAGGCCAGATATTATATTAAAAGGCTTCAGACAAAAATCATGCCTCCCCATTGATATGACTGTCCCAATCGATATAAACGTATCTGTCAAGACCTACCAAAAACTGAGGAAGTATAAAGATCTTGAAATAGAAATTGGCAAAATCTGGAACCTGAATACTAAAACAATACCTGTTGTCATTGGTGCCCTAGGAATGATAGGAAAAGGGGCTGATCGCTACCTGGCTCAAATACCAAAGTTGCAGAAATTCAAAAGATAGTGCTCAGGGAAACTGCCCATATCCTACGTTAAAGGCTGTCTATGTAATCTCAAATTTTAAAGCAATCTTATAATTTTCTTATGGTTTCTTAATCATTCTCTAGAATAATACAATGTACAAAACCAAATATATGGCACCCTAGGCATAACAGCAACATGAACTTCTAACTTGTTGTCTCTTGAGGTCTCTGTGTGAGACTTGGAGCTATCTTCTAGAAATGCAAAGCAAATGTCTAACATAAAATAATAATAGTAATAATAATAATAATAATAATAATAATAATAATAATAATAATAATAATGTTGATGATTATGATGATGATGATGGTGATGATGATGATGATAATACTAATAATAATAATAATAATTATAATAATAATAATGATAATTATAATAATAATAATAATGGTTTCAAATTTTTCCACAATGGCAAGAATCTTAGAGGAGAGAATGAGTCGATTACATCGACCATAGTGTTTCACTGGTGTTTATTTTATCGATCCCTTAAAGAATGAAAGGCAAAGACGACCTCAGCGGAATTTGAACTCAGAACGAGAGGTCAGACGAAATGCCGAAAAAAGTTTTGCCCGAAGTGCTAACGATTCTGCAACGTGACCGCCTTATTTAATATAACAACAACAGCAACAACGACAACAACAACGACAGCAACAACAACAACAACAACAACAACAACAACAATAATAATAGTAATAATAATAATAATAATAATAATAATATCCCTCTAGATATCCTGGGAGACTGCAACTACAATATACAGTTGATATAACAACACTCATATCCGATATCTCTAACAAGTTAGTGGGTAATTTGGATGTGTACTTTCTAGATCAACAAGAAATAGATAAACGGTTGACCGTTTAAATTTGTAGATTCTATATTTTATAAATTGTAATTATAAGTTTTATTGGTCGCGTAATTGAGATGTTCAATACACTAAAAATATTCAAACTGGTTAAATATCTTAATGCACTCGATAAATGACGATAATGACTGTGTGATGCGTACATTAATATATATTCACGTGTAGCAACAATTTATCACATCCGGGAAATATTATGATAAGCGTTGTTTATCTATGAAAAAAAAAAAAAAAACTTTAATACTTATTACCTCATCTTCCTGAACAGCGCCAGCTTTGGTAATTGGGGATATGTTTCATTTCAATTGATAAAAGGTATGCTATTTAGAATTTCCCAACCACAATGACTGCTATTACTTGTATTAGAGATTGATACTATCTGTGCTATCTTGTTGGCACTCCGTCGCTTACGACGTCGAGGGTTCCAGTTGATCCGATAAACGGAACAGCCTGCTCATGAAATTAACGTGCAAGTGGCTGAGCACTCCACAGACACGTGTCACCTTAACGTAGTTCTCGGTGATATTCAGCGTGACACAGTTTGACAAGGCTGACCCTTTGAATTACAAACACAACAGAAACAGGAAGTAAGAGTGAGAGAAAGTTGTGGTGGAAGAGTACAGCAAGGTTCACCACCATCCCCTGCCGGAACCTTGTGGAGCTTTAGGTGTTTTCGCTCAATAAACACGCCTGGTCTGGGAGTCGAAACCGCGATGCTATGACCGCGAGTCCGCTGCCCTAACCACTGGGCCATTGCGCCTCCACTTCTGTGTTACCTAAGTATTCTGTTAATGTAGCAGAGCAGTGAGGGTTACAGACCTTCAATAACATGATTAATCTGTAGTACTATGCGAAACACTGACGCTTTGATTCGTTGCTAGAAAAATACTGAATCGCCTACCAGTGGATATATTTCGATATTTATTACTAAACGAATCATAAAGATATAATTCGAAAATTCAACTTCACAGCAATAGGAACAGTAGGAGTAGCAGCAGCAGTAGCAGCGGTAGAAGCAGTAGGAGTAGCAGCGGCAGCTGTGGTACTAGAATTATTGCGCAATATTCATCAGGGACGGATAGAAACTGCCAAAAATCTACAGCGATACGATCAATGATGTCATTGATAGGTTTAATACTTTCATTACTATTTATTCTGGATCCTATCGTCTTCATTGTGGGAATATTTCCGCTGGCCTCTAAACTTTTCGAGTGCTATAATTGATTATAAGTAGAGTTGTATTCCCTGGGGTTTTCATTCGTGATCTGTCGGTGTAGTTAAACAAATATAATCTTAGTCCCAATGTTACTTACAGAATGTTTCCCGTTTGAGAACCAAAACACTTAAACATACACACGCGCATACAGAGATAGATTGATAGACAGTCCTTTCTACTCTCTACACATGGCCCGAAAATTTTGCGGATGTGGGACCAGTCGATTAGATCGACCCAGTACGTAACTGGTATTTAATTTATCGACCCCCGAAAGAATTCAAGGCAAAGTCGACCTCGGTAGAATGTTAACTTAGAACTTGAAGACAGATGAAATACCGTTAGATATTTCGCCCGGCATCCTAACGTTTCTTATTTCTTTATTGCTCACAAGTTGCTAAACACAGCGGGGACAAACAAGGACAGACAAAGTGATTAAGTCGATTACATCAACCCCAGTGCTTAACTGGTACTTAATTTATCGATCCCGAAAGGATGAAAGGC
>NC_068992.1:19201397-19208114 GCF_001194135.2 Octopus bimaculoides
ATATATATATATATATATATATATATATATATAGCCATGATAGATCGCTAACCACTACACACATTTTTTTTTCTCTTCTTGTCTCTCTCCTTGTTGCTTTCTGTGTTCCTTTCTGTGGGAGAGCGTAGGCTCGAAACGTTAAAGACTGTTTCAGTTCCCGAGCTTTATACTAATACATCTGTTTGTTTTCTACAGCACCTGTCTTCGTCTGTATATGTATGTATTTACGTATACATATACACATGCATGCATACACACACGTGACACACATGTGCACTCACACGCACACAGAGAGGCATATATATATATATATATATATATATATATAAACAAAGATAGATAGATAGATAGATGTTCTGATAAATCAGAAAATGAGATGACATAAAAAAGTACAGTGCTTAATATGATTGTAGAGTAACGTATGCATTTACACGTACTTGAGTGTATGTGTGTACCTCTGTGTGTGTATGTGTGTGTGTGTGTGTGTGTGTGTGTGTGTGTGTGTGTGTGTGTGTGTGTGTGTGTGTGTGTGTGTGTGTGTGTGTGTGTGCGCGAATATTTTTGTGTCTGTGTATGTTATGCGTATGTGTACGTTACCTATATACCCACAGAAACACACTCATAAATGTATGTTCGTATGTCTGCTCGATTTCTCAATAAAACAACTTCATATAAATATTATTGTTATTATTTTACCTAAAGTATAAGATCCACCTGCCAACTGTCTTCCATTTTCGTTTATATTTTTAAGTATTTTTTTAATATTAGTTTAATATAAATTAATTATAATAAGTAAAACAATATAAAATGTGATAAATCTACTGTTGTGATATAAGTCTGTACCTCTTTTGTATTTCTGGTTAGCATATTTCATTTACTTACACACCTAACAATAAGCATTGATATTCCTTTCTGGAAACTTAAAATCATGAGACGACTTGTCTACGCATGATATATTTATGTGCTATATATAAATAAAACATCTTTGAATTTATATAGGGGAATTTTCAAACGCATACAACAGAAAAGAATGTATAATACAGCCTCTGGCTTATAAAGTATTCCTTTAACAAAAGAGATAAATTACAAACTAAACCGACTTAGAACTTTCAATGGAAATCTTACTGAGACTTCTGTCTCAGACAATGCAACATGTGATAGATAAATTCCAATAGAACGTCTTTAACCATCTAGGTTTTAGCATTTAAATGATTTTGTTATTAGAAGTAGTATGATGTACTTTTTGTTATCATAATGTTCTTATCTTTACTGTTGTGAACTGGATGGATATGCGTTGCCGTTTGAAAGTGGCATCAAAATCGTTGGATGTAGGATCGGTCGTTTAATATATGCAGTCGACATGACACTACTTGGCTAACGCGAAGGTGATCAGCAGCCTGCACTGAATGAATCCGCAGCCGAGTGTTGCACGGCAGGGTTGAAATTTGATGTTGCGAAAACAGAATATATTCATCGAAAGGAAGTTTTCCTGGTGCACTTTGCATGACAACGGAACATCATTGTAGCTAGTGGAGAGTTTAAGTATTGAGTTACTGTATCCACGAGTGAATGGAAGCAGGAGGCTGAATTGAATGCTAGAATTTCAGCTACTGTCTAAGTAGTGTTTCAGTCCCAGCAGAGCCAAACATGCTATTTTCATTTCGGTTTCCCCTCCGGTCCTGTTCCATGGTCATGAATGATTGGTAATGACCATTTACGATCACCAATACATGCAGCCTAAGTGGAATTCTTCCCAAGGATAATTTGTAGTAAGATAGTATGTCTTACTTGGAGATCAGATGTTAAGCCGCAATTCGAGGTTACGGATATGGGATTAGACTGTCGGAGGGGAAAATCCAAAGATTCTTCTTCTTCTTGATCCAATACTTATGGACAAGAACAGAGACTGCTTTTACCTTCATAAAACTATATTCTAACTCATCCGTTTTCAATTTGTTCTGATGTTCCTCCGAATAATACTAGTCGTATATTGTAAACATACTTTCTGCACTACTTCTACTTGGGAATAGATTAATGTCAAATTTACAAGAATTATTGTCAAAATATCTTAACACAATTCCCAAGTCTCCAATAATAATCGCCAATATCATGACCTAGTTAACTCCATTCATCCCGTACCAGAATATTTCATACTTAAAAATCTGTAAAATACGATAATTATTTTTCTTTTCCGTTTCGTTCTGCTCTAGTGTTCAGATGAGCATGCCATGCCGTTAACGATACATTATTTCATCTTCTTGCCAAAGACTACAAAATCTCATTTTTGTTCTACCTTTCATTACAGCTTGGAAGTCCCACATAACTTCACCTTATTTTTGTTGCTTTTTCAGTGCATGCAAAACCAAATTTTTTGCAAAATTTATGGTGATTTAATGCTGTAATTTTAGCATGCTTACACTTTCTGTATGAATACTGAGCTAACTTTCAGCATCCTGATACAATGTGTACAACAGTTTTGTGTTCATTGGACGTTCTACGTTTGAGTAAATTTTTTTCACAAATCTATCGTCCTCTTATTTTAATTCTGTTCCTTTGTTGCCGATATAACTTCCTCGGTGTCTTTTCTCAACCCCCTTTTTAAACGTTGCCAGTTGTTTGTCGTGGTTTTAAAAAGCATGAGCAGAGATTCTCCATTGTAAAGTTGTATTTCCCCCTTTTAACGTTTTTCATAATTTCCTTATTTAATTTTCTCTCCTTTTGTGTTCTAGGTATTCTGTAAACAGACCTTCATGTATCAACACCTTAGAAACTATTTTCATTCTAACTCAAAACCTAAGCATGTCTTCTCGAATTCTACCACCTCTGAGACAATCATTAACCATTTTCCTCTTCCTGCTATTTTGGAGCATTACGTGTTCAAATTAGATGCATATTTCTGTGTATTGTGTGCTAATTCTTCCTATTCTTGTCGACGCCCTTCAGTTTGTCATTTCTTTATTCGATATTTCCTATTCCGTAACTTATAAGTCATACATCGCTTACGTTTATTATTCTCCGTTGTTTTATGCATTTAATTTGAATTTTAATACTTCTAATACTGTTTAAATTTCCCCCCTCTCTCTCATAAACAGACTTGCCAATATTGTTACAATTCTTACAATTTGCATTATGCAGTCCGCTGCTTCTTGTGTTTGCCATAAGGATTTACATCAAATAAACAAGGGATGACATGTATTTTCTCTTAAATTTATTTCGTACAATCGACAATGATCGCTAATGTTACAAACAAAATGGGAAAGAGGGTATCTTCGTGAAAGATCCCTCCAGTTCGTCTTCATCATCAACAGCAACAACAACAACATCAGTCATCAGCATCATCGCTATTACTTGTACTATCTCAAACCTACTTATTTTGATTCCCTCTCAGCGTTCTCATTTTTATGAGGTGAAACTGTGCGGAGAAATATCTTTTTGCGTGGACTTCTACACAACAGGATTTAAGTACTTGTGTTTTCTTTTCAGTTTGGCGATAAAAGATTTATTTGCAAAGTAACAAAAAAAAAAAAAAAAAAAAAAAAAAAAAAGAAAAAGAAAATGCAAGAAAAACAAAAATATACACATATAATCCTTTCCTCGTAAATTAATATCGTTGCTATGCAATGCAAAGCCACCTACACGAGATACGAATAGAAACAAAATGGTTTTTTTTAGGGACAGTAAATAGGGAAAAAATCAAACATTTAGTTTTTAAGCAAAATATATATACTTTACAGTAATAAAAAATAATGATTTTATGACAGAAAATAACAGTATTTTGAACAATTTAAAGAACATTAAGGAACATTAACGATCACAACAACTATTGCACTAATACATAAGCCTGGTGAAAGAATAAGTGGTATGTTTGAATTTTGCGGCAGGGAACGTAGTTGCAGGCTTCTTGACTAAGATATTAATTTCTCGGCGAACGTGAAGTTCTTAAATTCTTCATGATAGACGTATGTGACAAAAGAAGGTGTATTGTTATTGTATCTAAAAACGGAACGAATTTACACTTCTCAGTAAAAAGGATTATTTTATGAACCGGCAAGCTGGCAAACTCGTTCTCAGCAGGCTGAACAAAATGGCTCGCGAAGAATGTCAGCGTTTGCGCTCATATTATTATTATTGTTATTATTATGGCGCTCCACCACGCCAAATCTGCTGGCCTTGTGGCAAAATTTGAAATGATTATTAGATTATTAGATTATTATTGTTATCATTATTATCATTGTTATTATTTATGTTGTTGCATTTTTCCTCTTTCAATTTTGTTTCCATTTCCTGCTGAGTGTCTTCTCGACACCTACGGAGAGAAACTCATTGTATTCATTGGTAGGCCATTAAAATAAACACACTAGATTGTTCATTTGAAACGTCAAGTTAAGCAACAGAAAAAAAGAAAAGGAATAGGAAAGGAGAGAAAAGAGAAAGAAAAATGTTACCAACAGAAAAGAAAATGGAAAGTAAAAAGGAACTATGGATGAAAAAAAAAGCGCAATTAACTACATTCTCTTTTTATACGTGCGACGTTCCAGTTAAAACAATCTTTTGCACTTCTTCCAAATATTGTAATCATCTTGAGATGCCACGTGTTTTTCGGTTTCAGTGAGTAAATCTATATTTTCTGAGCTTGTCAAATTCTTTTGTCGAGATATTATAATCACAAATAATACTCATGTCGATCAATAAATTGACTTCATTATTTTTGTTTTTCCAACAATATCCAGTTTATTAACGTTGATGGTTCTGTCTGAATGTAGTGGAGAGTCTCAAATAATCGTTACATTTTCCCCTGAGTTACACTCTCAGGGTGGTCCTTTTAAGATTCTTGATTTTATAATGCCGACATATTAAGCAGTGTAAATATTGGCCAACTATGTCATCTTTTGATTTATTCTCTACTGAGGCTAAACATTTACATTCAATGATTAAGTGGTCCACTGTTTCAAATCATCATTGCAAAATCAGTAGTTTGGATCTTTCATAATATTGACTTGGAAGTTCCGAGTCTATAAGCTTTGATCCTGAGCAGCTAAGATAAAGCTTTCCTTCTCTGTATTTTGTCCTGAGCTTCATAGGCGCTAACATGTGTGCTTCTGGTCAACAACAGCTTATTTGCTATGGACCATATATTTGCCTTGCAGAAATTTCTACGCCCTCCCCACAGCCAACTGTTCCTGCATGTTTCTCTTTGCCACCAATTTTACGTTCTTTCCAACAACAGTTGCCGCAGTTCCCTTCGGCTGTTCGACCTGGGTATCATGCATGAAATTAATAGCAACTTCTTGCCTTCTTTCAAGGTAGAATAAAGCTTATTTACGCCTCTCGTGATTTTCAACAATTCTTGGCATCCAGTCGTTATCTGTTTTATGATATTTGGCCAGTCCAGTTTTGGAGGTTTTGTAGATTTTGAATTGGATAAATCCTCGGATTCCATGGGCTCTGCGAAGAAAAATACGATACACACCTATCTTTGCGTGGTGCATCTTATATCAAAACAACAGCTTACGTTTTTTTTTCTTTTGTTAATTTTCTATATTCCACTGATATTCCAATTCAACACATTGTACCTGTACGTATCAACCGGAACTGCCAAGGAATTTATGGTTAACACCTTATGTGCATTTAGCTCAGATTTCAGTACTACATCTAACTCTCTGGTATTATTTCTCCTTATCTTTTTATGCTTGAATACTGAAACACCATAACCTATAAAACAAGGAATTCTACTACTGAAAAAGGCATTGAAGCTACTTGGAAACCAAAATGTTCTATTATATATACACATATATATATATAAAACAAATAATAAATGTGTATATGCATATATACGTACAGGTATGTGCATACCTACGTCTACCTGTATATATAGGTGCATATCTGGGTACAGGACATTGCAAACAAAACGTAGAGAAAAAATAATAATCATAGTATAGAACACACACAGACTCAATAGAGAACATTTTCTTTCATCAGCTACCCCCATTCTAACACAGGCGCTTCGAATATATATATATATATATATATATGTATGGATAAACGACGGGCTTACAATTTCTGTCTACCAAATTTCCTCAAAAACATTGAGGGATTGAGCAGTGGAATTGAACCAGAAATGACGTGGTTGCTAATCAAGCTTCTTCAGTGCACCTCCATGCCTGCGCCTATAAATATATAGATACACACTCACGCGTGCACACGCACACACACACACACACACACACACACACACGCACAAGCACACACACTCGCACGCACGCACACACACACACACACACACACACATGCACACATATGTGTGTGTGTGTATGTTACTGTCTGTGTGCCCGATTTTATATGGTGAAAGAATATAGTACGTGGTAGTATTCAGCTGGTGTAATGAAGTAATAACTATTAGAAAAAAAAAAGCCAAGACATATATTCATCACAATTTACACCTAGTGATATTAATCTTCACTTTGTTTCAAACAGATATCAATTTCCTGTTATTTCGCTACTTTGTATGACCACCAACACATCGCACAGATTTCGTTTAATTTCAAAATATTTTCCTACGCATTTAATTAAGATAAACATATGTAGACAGTGCTAACGTCCCGGGCAACAGCATACGCAGAATCACACCAAATCGCTCACACCCACACATATCTATTCGTGCATAAATCCATCCATACATATATACATGCATATATACGTTTTATGACATTATATATA
>NC_068992.1:19208199-19210232 GCF_001194135.2 Octopus bimaculoides
ATATATATATATATATATATATATGCATATATATATGTATGCACACACACACACATATATATATATATATATATACCCAATAATATATAGATACGTACAGATATAAGTGTATATATATGTGTGTACATTGTGTTTGTTTGTTTGATTTGTGTGTGTATGTGTGTGTGCGTGTGTGTATTTATACTTACATATCTACACGAATATATACATTCGTACACACACTTCGCTATGTACAGAACTTTATATACCATGTTGTGATTTTAGACGCCTAGAGAATATAAAATGAAAAGAATTTGTTAAGTACTGCATAAACATATTTGGATAATAGCATACTGAGATAAATTACTTGGAGACGCCATCTGTCTGAATAAACAATAGTTAAGTAGGGCAATTAAATTTAATACGTTAAGCATAAAAATCATATTCAGAGACATTGGAGATTAATCATCCTGGAAAATTTAACGTATTTTACAAGAGTTTATTATGTTTACCGTTAGAGTTTCTTTTAGCACGCGATTCTGTGTAATACACACACACACACACACACACACACACACACACACACACATACATATGCATACATGCAATGATACACACATCCAGACATATTTTATCTATCTATATCTGTTTATCTATTTTTCTCTCTATCTCTCTATCTATTTCTCTCTGACTCACCCTCTCCTTTCAAATAATTTTGTGGTAGGCTCAATGTGGTTGCATCCAAGCGAGGGTGAATATAACATCAAATTTAGTAATATTAACAATATAATAATAATAATATACATAAAATAGGAGTTAGTAAACTCCAGCAGGGCCCTGTATTTGTAACAATATTACTAATTAGCAAGTGATTTAACTTCTAATTGTTTAATTAATTTGGGGTTTATGTTTATGCCTTCTCATAAGTCTACTAGGCAGAATGTATTCATGAACGTTCAGACAGTTACAGTTTGTTTAGCATAATCACCACTTGGGAATATGGTGGCTATTTAAGAAGATAGATTTAGTTTTATAATTTGAAGGTAAATGCCCCAGCGACTACCTCTCCATAACGGTAGTCTCCCCTTAACTGTAGTTAATTACTGTTGCACGGTGTTTGTTTCATGTTAGGTTGGTATATATGCGGCCTTGGGCCCCTTATGGCATATCCTACCTCTCCACACTTTTATTTTAATTACTTCTTTATTCACATCTACCACTATAATCTTGTCCATAGTTTTCAATTTAACTGACCAATTACATTAATGTCTAGACTTTGGTCAATCCCATTATGGACAACAGGTCGTTAGTCTTTAAAATATATAAGTATACTAATGTAAGAACTTGACGGGCATTTTTTTGGATAAATATTAATTAGCTCTATTTGCGAAGACTTAAGTAATATTCTTGTTCTAGACCAATTAGCGAATCCAGTTATATTAAAATAATTGTTTATTTATACATCCTGGTACCCTTAAAGAAAAATTAACCCACCAATTATTTTTCTATTTATTCATTTGCTCATCGACTTCAAACTTTACACTGCAAAGTTGTATGATTCAAATATATTAAGCCTTCTTTCCTCATCTCTAGTCCTTGTTCTTTCCTCTTTCCTATTCTCTTCTTTTATTTTATGTAGTTGTCTTCACTCTGATGAAACTCCATGTACCAGATCGGATGTGCTATAATATATGACGAATATTATTCTCAGAATTTTCTTTGGCAGCGAAACGGCTGTTAGCAATGTTAAAGTTTTGTATTATAAAAAAACAATAACCAATTGCTTGTTAATCAAACATTTTCTCCATTTTCTGCTTAATTTAAATTTTGATTCATGATAAACTCTTGTTTATTTTGTTATTGCCTGTATCATATGAGCAGAGTAGGTTTGCATATCCATGCCAAGGGTTAACATATCTTATACCGTTAATTATACCGGTAATTAACATAATCTTTACCGGTAGTACTAACGGAAATTCTTATCCCTTAGACGGCTATTCCAACAACTAATCTACTTACCTTTATATATATATACATATATATATATATATATA
>NC_068992.1:19210869-19213154 GCF_001194135.2 Octopus bimaculoides
ACACACACACACACACACACACACACACACACACATATATATATATATATATATATATATATATATATATGTATGTTTGTATGAATGTATACATGCATGTATGGACGTATGTATGTTTGTTTGTCTGTCTGTCTGTATGTGTGTATGTATGAAGGTATTCCTAGTACAATGTCGCTATGTCACTGTCTCAAAGATGTATATCTGTCTGTTATATCTGGTTTCTTCGTATAATGAAAACCAAACAAGATTCTCTCAATATTTTCTTGGAAATACATTCACCCATTGAAGTTCACGACTGGTGTGTGAAATTATTCCTTTCACCGAGAAATAGTGAAATAAGTGAAAACAATAAAAAAGGCTTGTGTTTGTTTTGTTTTAGTAAAGATAAATTAATGTAACGAAATAAATTACTAAACGTACTGGTGCAGACACACACATGTATACAGGCACATGCATACGGACATATGCATACAGACACAATAATTACACACACACACACACACATCGGACAGACACACACACATCACACAAAGCACACATGCACACACAAACATACGAGCACACACATTATCCTCTTCATGAACCAGGGTTAGAGGCGGTTATCCATTTATTTATTGTATGTATGTAAGTATGTATGTATGCAAATGTGTATGTATATAAGCGTGTTTATGTATGTCTAAATGAATGCATGTTTCTATGTATGTTTTTGTGCGTGTCTTTATATGTATGTACGTATGAAAGTACTCACCGTGTATGTATGTATGTATGTATGTATGTATGTATGAATGCATGCGTTTATGCAGGTCTATATATCTAGATATGAGTGTATGTATGAATGAATGTTTAGATATATGCATATATGTTTGTATATAGGTGTGTGAATGTATGTATATATGTATGTATGCTCGCTTGTATGTATAAAAACATTAATGGGCTGAGTTCGACGAAACACTTCAGGGCGTTGCTGTAGCATGGCCGCAGTCCAATGAATGAAACAAGTAAAAGAAATGGTAAAAGATATATGTGTGAATGTGCCCGTGTTTTTTGTGTGTGTTTTTGTGTGTGACTGAGTATGAGTGTGTGTGTGTGGGGGGGGGGGAAGTGAGTGTGCATGTGTATGCGTGTTTCTGCGTATTAGTGTGTGTGTGTGTGAATGGGTCTGTGTGCGCGTATGTGTATGTTTTTGTGTGTGTGTTTCTAAGTATGTTAGCGTGTTTCTGAGTGTGTCTGAGCGTGTGTGCGTGTGTGCAATTGTGCATGTAAATATGTGTGCACGTGTGTGTGTGTGTGTGTGTGTATTTGTGCGTATGTGTGCATGTATATGAATGCGTGTATGTGAGCATGCGCGTGTGTGTATGTAAGTGAGCATGTGTGAGTATGTGTAGGTATGTTTGTGTATGTGTTTGTGCGAATAGATGACATGCATGCATATGTCTAAATATTTATATGCAAACGTATACACGTTTGTGAATGAGTGTTGTTCACTTTAAAGTTATGATTAAAATGTTCTTTAATAAAACACTTATCCAAGCTACTACTCTAAACCGCGTTTCGTTTCCCTCTCCGTTTTTATATTCAGCTATTGCGGCACAATAAAAGAGAGAGAGAGAGAGAGAGAGAGAGAGTGGGGGTTGACTATGAAGATCTCATTAAAATATATAACAATAATCACAAGGAAATTGAACATTCATAACTACTTATTAACGATCCACACCAAGATTCATTTTATTTATCAAGTAACAAAGTCATGACCTTTACTTATTTTCCTCAATTATAGTAGTTATCCCTTAAAGGTTAAGCATTTTTCTTCAGCAATATACGAGTTACATCCTTCGTGACCTTCTTATAGCTATGTCACGCAGTCCATTTGCTGACCTCAATTTTTCTCGACAGTTATTTGAGAAAATTGCATTTGTTGTTCTTGTACAATGGGCATTGATTCCACTTCTCTCCTTGGCACACAGTCACTTTGTCACTCTAGCTTAAATATGCCCTTCAAAAAATGCACACAAAATATGTACAATTATACACATACGCGCACACACACATAAAAATCCACACAATCACATCTATTTATCTTTCTGCCTATCTATCTATCTATCTATCTATCTATCTATCTATCTATCTATCTATCTATCTATCTATCTATCTATCTATCTATCTATTCTTTTATTCTTTTAATTGTTTCAGTGATTTGACTTCAGCCATGCCGCAGCACCGCCTTTAGTCGAACAAATCGGACCCAGGACTTCTTATTTGTGAGCCTAGTACTTAATCTATCGTGT
>NC_068992.1:19213447-19214264 GCF_001194135.2 Octopus bimaculoides
AGACAACAATGTTATTCCCGAGCCCCGCTACACTGTGTCAGCAGACAAGAATAACAATGGGACTAGTGGTACAAATGAAACACGTGTTGGAGAGCAGAGAGAGAGAGAGAGAGAGAGAGAGAGAGAGAGAGAGAGAGAGAGAGAGAGAGAGAGGGGGGGAGACAGGGAGAAAGAAAGCAGTGGAAAGCAGCAGAAGTATCAATAGCAGGTAGCTTTCAGCAGCTGCAATTTTCAATGTACTTCTGTTCGCGTCCTAATTTCCAGCAGCCGAAGGCCAATAACTGTCAGGAAATTTTCGTAGTATCACGCCATTATCTTGTGGTAATTAAGAGAAAATGAACATGAAATAAGCGCACAAGGTTTTCGTTGAATTTTCTAATCACGGAACATATATATTCTTTTATTCATTTATTTTTTTACTTGTTTCAGTCTTTTGACTGCGGCCATGCTGGAGCACCGCCTTTAGTCGAGCAAATCGACCCCAGGACTTATTCTTTAGAAGCCTAGTACTTATTCTATCGGTCTCTTTTGCCGAACCGCTAAGTTATGGGGACATAAACACACCAGCATCGGTAGTCAAGCGATGTTGGGGGGACAAACACAGACACACAAACACATACACACATGCATATATATATATACATATATACGACGGGCTTCTTTCAGTTTCCATCTACCAAATCCACTCACAAGGCTTTGGTCGGCCCGAGGCTATAGTAGTAGACACTTGCCCAAGATGCCACGCAGTGGGACTGAACCCGGGACCGTGTGGTTGGTAAGCAAGCTACTTACAACACAGCCACTCCTACGCCTATCT
>NC_068992.1:19214357-19217413 GCF_001194135.2 Octopus bimaculoides
CAATATATGAGTATATGCATATATATGTACATGTATGTATATACCTTCATCTACATGTACATATAGATACATATCTGGGTACATGGCGTTGCAAAAGAACATGGACAAAATGATAAACAAGGTACAACAAACAAGCAGGCCACATTAAAACACTGGCTTTTCGAAGAGTTAGTGCAGGACGCATCCTTAAAATGGCTCTTCCCACGAACAGAGATTAATTATTTAAAAAATATATATATAAGTACTTGTTTAACATAAAAAATCGCAAACAGTGAAATCCTAAAAAAAAGAAAAAAAATGTTCACGTAGTATATGAGCAATTTCTTATGCTTCTTGCGCCCTTTTAAAGCCTAGCCAGGCTCATGGGCCCGGTTTCCCGGTCGCTATGGCTTGTTCCCCACACTCCGCAGCCGGACGGGACGCCAGTCCATCGCAGCTTTTACTCAAGAAACAGGAAGTAAGAGTGAGAGAAAGTTGGGGCGAAAGAGTACACCGGTGGTCGCTCCATCCCTGCCGGAGTCTCTTGGAGCTTTAGCTGTTTTCGTTCAATAAACACACACAACGCCCGGGCTGGGAATTGAAATCGCGATCCTCCGACCTCGAGTCCACTGTCCTAACCACTGGGCCATTGCGCCTCCACATATGAGCAATTTCTTAGAAGTAAAATCCAAATTCCCCGTGTGGAATCGTGGTCTTCACGAATTGTCAATATCCCAAAGAGCTGCATGACTCTCTGAGCAAGTTGAGTGAGGGCTTGCTATACGATCACTGAATGATGGAATGAAACGGTAACAAATAATGAACTAATGGTGTAAATGAAACCATCAACAAATGCTTATAAACTATACAAAATATGTGGCATAGCGTAGCACCAACAAAGGACAGCTTATGAGTATTTTTAGAAGTGTCGCATTCTAATACTTTTAGTAAAAGATGGCCGTGGTTGTCGTTCCTCTTAAAAAATCTAAGTGGTAGATATTGATTGACACTGCGTGTTCTTAGATTTGTTTATATTTCGATATATACAAAAACAACGGGAACAATAATAAGACCGCCTTCAGTTTAATACCATAGAGCTGATAAAGAAATGTCGTTAGGATTTTGCTGTTCCTTCTGAAATATTAACCTATTTTATGTATTGATTGGAGTTGGGTGGGAGCAATGTTATTGGTGATTAAAATGGTCTTTTATTACTGTATTCTAGAACTGTCAGGCGTTCTGTCTATGACGGTACAGAAACTATTCTGTAACAATCCGCATGTTACAAATGCAAATGCAAAGAACAAGAAAAAGATGAAAAACAAAGAAGGAAAAGAAGAGGAATAAAATAATAATAATAATAATAATAATAATAATAATAATAATAATAATAGTAATAATAGTAATAATAGTAATAATAATAATAATAATAATAATAATAATAGTAATAGTAATAATAATAATAATAATAATAATAATAATAATAATAATAATAATAATAATAATAATAATAATAATAATAATAAGAAGAAGAAGAAGAAGAAGAAGAAGAAGAAGAAGAAGAAGGAGAAGGAAGTGATAATGATGATGACCGCGACGATGACGCGGACGTCGATGCTGACAATACTGATGACGGCTACGATGGTGATGCTAATGATGATAACGAACAAAGATCTTAAATGTCATAAGCTATTAGAATAGCGTAGACTCATAGTCAATCGCCCATGGTATGTCAATTACTAACATTCTGTCTTCTACATTTCTGTCATTGAAAATAACGTCGAAACTATTATCTTCATGTCTGTAGGTATTCAAATACGTTCCCCATGATCTACGCAATATCATTTTCTAAGACTGGAGTACCTTCATAAAAGCATTTAAAAGAAAAAAATGGAATTGATATTTTCTACGAGTAGTAAACAGATGCTTAGTATAAGCGTCTCTTTAAGTATGTTAACAAAACCAGAAGCGAAATAACTACCAACTGCACAAGTTCTCTTATATTAACAAAACGTTCCACGTATATTTCTTTCATATATGTACATATTGGAGCAGACCTAACTGTGTGGTGGGAAACTTGCTTCCTGACCACATGATTCCTCTGCGTGGCACCTTCCGCAATTGTTTCCTTTAGCCTCAGGCTGACCAAAGCCTTGTGAGTGGATTTGGTGGACGGAAACAGAAAGAAGCCCACCGTATATATATATTTATATATAATGATGACCACTAAAGTGGACATTTAGTGTGCTGTGCTAGAAGAAGATCACATGTTGTGTCTACTAAGACCTAATAGTTCTCAATATATATATATATTGTCCTTGCCTTCGAAACGCGGAGTAGATGGAACAGCGACAACTGACGAAGGGATATACTCTTTATGTTGCATGTCTCGTTTTTCTGTTTGTTGTTTTCGTTGTTCGAAAAAAGTTCGTTTTCTGTTTTCGTTTCTCATTGTGTTTAAAATTTTTTTGATGTCCTGTACCCAGATATGCTTGTATATATACATATAGATGTAGGTATGTACATATATGTATGGGCATATGCATATATTTATATATTTATATATTATTTATATTATATTGTATTATATATATATATATATATATATATACAAGGTTGGCCAAAGTCACATGACAGTAAATCAAAGTTCCATAAATACTTAATGTTTAATTTTATTTATTCATTCTAATTATGAATGTTTAATAATTGAATGGTGAGTTAAAACCACCACGTATGTGTGTATGCGTGTAACGACGAAATTATTTCTGATGTTAGGGTTGCGTCCAGCGTCATCAATTACGAGGGGGTGCTGAAAATTTGCTGGCTTTGGGTAAAACAGAATACATAGGTGCAGGAGCGGCTTCGTGGTAAGTAGCTTGCTTACCAACTACATGGTTCCGGTTTCAGTCCCACTGCATGGCATACTGTTGCTTTTAGCCCCAGGAGGACATCTCCTCCAGCTGGCTTATCGACACACTACTGTGTCCTGTTTGTCAAGGGAAGTTATCCCTCTCATCGTGATCTGTAGCACGAACGGACCCATGAATAATTTCACTGGAAAAAGATACATAAGGTTT
>NC_068992.1:19217714-19224386 GCF_001194135.2 Octopus bimaculoides
TATATATATATATATATATATATATATATATATATATATATATATCCGTAAAAACTGAAGCATATTTCGTTTGCTTCTTTTGTTTTATTTATGGGTTATGTGCAGCAAAGTCCAACTTTTTTCATCGGATGCCAGTTTATTTCATGTACTTTGGAAACTAGCAAGCACGATTTGTGGTACACTTTTGTACAACGAAGTAAATATATATTATTATACTTCCGCAGCTGAACGACACGGTTTTAATCATGGTAATGCGCGGGAAATGGAAACGTTTGCTGATATAAACCATGTTGAATATGTTTGCACAGTATATCAGGTCATCAATTACCATTAATATTTATATTAAATTAATTACGTCAGGAAATGATCAATATTTGTATATTCAGTTATCCAATTAAGGTTTTGCGATTTTTCTATTTTGATACTTTGATTTAAATACTTATTATTGGATACATTTTGCTGCCTGGAATGCAATGATTACACATGATAGACGTTCCCGGTATTATTATTTTCGTTATCAAGGCGCTGATCTAGCAGAGTTCTTAGCACGTAGGACACACTACTTAGCTACATGGCTTATGGCTTTTTTTATTCCCAGTTTCAATTCTGCAGTTGCTGAGTTTGCCTTTCATCCCTTCGGAGGTAATAATTATAAGTACATTTCAAGTACTGGGGTCTATGTAATTGACTTTCTCTTTCTACTTAAAATTACTGGCCATGAGCTAAACTTAGAAAAATATATTATCATTATCATTATTATTCATATTTTGAAAAATGCATCACTCGTTCTTTATTCTTGGGGTAGTAACATACTATAACTGGGAAAGCAATCTTAGATTTGTTTAACGAAATCTTTCAGCTTTAAAAACCGTATTCAATTGAAATCATCTGTAGAGGCAACTAGGGTTAATAAGATTGTTCCCTGTTAACATCAATGTGGAGTGTTAAAAAAATTGATTAAAAGGTATGATTAGAGCTAACACAGTTCTCAATAAATGTGTGAAAATGCTTTAACAATGTTTACAGGCCCCTGTAACGCTATTTTCTGGAATATGTCTATAACTATTCTTACACTAAATTTCTCAGTATAAAGAGCTACGTGTCACTCTCATTCTGTCATGTTATAACATCACGGAATGAGAAAATAAGGTACATACAATGCAACCAAACAACTAGAAACAACAAAAGTAAGAAAAGAAAATCAAAGCGTTTACGTAGCACAACCCAAATTTCAAACAGCTAATGATTTTTTTTATACATTTAAAAATTTTTTTTATATACATTATTTGCTGATATTACCCTAGGATTAACCAGCTTGATAGTTTTCGATTAAAGTCAATCACTGTGACTTCAGGAAAACAAATGACGTCTTAATGCAATTAACCATGCAATTAACTTTTTTCTGATAAGAACACCAGCTTCGTCTGTAGCACGTCTTCGCTCTTATGGAACTGTGTCCGCAACACAGGAAAAGCACAAAGCCTTGAAAGAGTCAGTTGCAAGTGATGTGCTATGGGTGGTTATTATGACGATTATAACGATTATGACGATGACACA
Organism: Octopus bimaculoides; assembly: GCF_001194135.2. Lineage (NCBI taxonomy): Eukaryota > Metazoa > Mollusca > Cephalopoda > Octopoda > Octopodidae > Octopus > Octopus bimaculoides. The sequence goes on from NC_068992.1 coordinate 19,219,272, forward strand.
GCTAAACCAAGGAGCTGCTAGAATCATACGACTACGGCTACCGTCATATCTAATCCCATATCTAATACAAAGTTTGAACTATAAATTTTGGCGTAAAAAATCTCTTATTTTTTAGTCAGTAATGACAATTACGCAGTTCGGTGAGGATAACAATAAACTTTTCAACATTCAAAACTCATCAGAGTTTCTGTTTGTTTTCATCGATACCAACTCGGCTAGAGGATCAAACTGACACAACCCTAACATCAGAAATAATCTTAACGTTATATACACACACGCACAAACGCGCCCGCGTGCACACACACACGCACGAACGCATATGCGTACACGCTTATGCACACACCCACGCATACACACAAAGGTGCACGCATACACACAAAGGTGGCAGAAACGTTAGCACGCCGGGCGAAATGCTTAACGGTATTTCGTCTGCCGCTACATTCTGAGTTCAAATTCCGCCGAGGTCGACTTTGCCTTTCATCCTTTCGGGGTCGATTAAATAAGTACCAGTTATGCACTGGGTCGACATAATCGATTTAATCCGTTTGTCTGTCCTTGTTTGTCCCCTCTGTGTGTGGCCCCTTGTGGGTAGTAAAGAAATAACACGTACACATACACACAAACACATACACACAAACACATATGTATACGAGGGAGTTAAGGTTCGTAGCTTTAAGTTCCTAGATTTTAGGGTATCGCCAAAGGCTTGATTGGAGGCCCAACCTTCGCAGTTCTTTTATAGGGCTTAGAAAACTAAAGAGCTGCTGCAAAAATTGCGAGAATCTGAGAAGGAAATATGTTAAATAAAACCATAATTAACCGATCCCCTACTCTCTCTCTCTCTCTCTCTCTCTCTCTCTCTCTCTCTCTCTCTCTCTTTCTCTCTCTCCTCCTCCTCTCTCTCTCTCTCCCCTCTCTCTCTTACTCATTTACTTGTTTCGGTCATTTGACTGCGGCCATGCTGGAACACCGCCTTTTAGTCGAGCAAATCGACCCTGTGACTTATTCTTTGGAAGCCTAGTACTTATTCTCTCGGTCTCTTTTGCCGGACAACTAATTGACGGGGACGTAAACACAACAACATCGGTTGTCAAGCAATGCTAGTGGGACAAACACAGACACACCAACACACACACACACACACACACACACACACACACACACACACACACATACATATATATATATATATATATATATACGAGGGTTTTTTTCAGTTTCCGTCTACCAAATCCACTCACAAGGCTATGGTCTGCCCGAAGCTATAGTAGAAGACACTTGGGCTGTCGACACGTGTGTAAATAATGATACATTAGAGTTACCTTGACAACAAACAATTTCGACTTCCGCTGTGAAGACACTGGACTCATTTCATTGCTTTTTTTCTTCATCATTTATTTTTCGAATTGAGTAAATGTTATTTGTACGTTATTAGCCCCCAAAGTATATAAAAAGCGTGTTTCTGGAAAATGTTAAAAATTGAGAAAAATATGATTGGTTGAAAGAAAATGAAGGAGATTCAGAACCAAACAAATCCTTAGAACTGTTAGAGAATTATTATCAACGAATCAGAGTTAGAATCAGAACACAAACAAAATATGTATATGAGTAAGAATTAAGAAGACGACATTGAAATGGTAAAAACCATGAACATGAAATGGTAGAATTAAAAGCAATGGTTTGCCTGCTTAATTCGCTCGCTTCGCAACCATGTGGTTTCGGGTTGAATCTTCCGCATCAGCCCTTTCAGAAAGTGTCTTCTACTATGGCCCAACACTGACCAATGCCTTGTGAGAGAGTTTGGCACACGTACTTGAGTTTGTTCCAACCACCGCTTAACACACGTTTGTTGGTTTACGTCGTGGTAACTTAATGGTTTGGCAAAGACAGCGATATAGTAATTACTCTATTAAAAAAGGTGCCGAGCTTCAAGACGGTGCTACAGCATGGCCGCAGTCTAGTGACAGAAGCAACTAAAATATAGAATAATATATCGCCCTATGGGACAGCTAAACTATCTCCCTGCAACAACAAGGGACATTGCGATACGACCAGCAAAAAGAAATTAAAATAAGCAGCAATGACAGAAGTTATAAATGAATCTAAATTAAATAGTCTACCAGATGTACACATACGGAGATATCAAACCCACGTAAACACTGAAATATGATAAAGCGAAAGACAAAATAGATATAAATATTTTTTTAATACTTAATGAAATCAATACCGAAATAACAAAAGGAGGTGAGCAGAAAGAAAACAACAACAAATGAAGTTAATTCAAACAAGAGACTTTCGCAAAATCGGTTTTAATCTGCTAATGATAACAATTCTTTGAACAAAACAAACAGTTTGACTCCAACCCAAAATAATTTTATCTAGAACGAAGCAAAATATATGATAGGAATCAATGCAGTATCAACATAAAGAAATGTAGAATAATTCTGAAGAGAAATATGAACAGTAAAGAAATGAATACCGATTAAATTGTTCAAAACAACAAATGAGCTTCAACAAACCTGAAAAGCCACAACAACAAATGTAGCCCAGACGCTTCACTAAAAGAAATCCTCGAAAACTAGGAAGTGCCAATATAAATTCAGAAGGTTCTAGTGAACATATTTACAAGTTAAGAATAATGTATCAAAATTTTAAGTATAACAGAAGGATTATCTTACCGTGGATTACCGAAAGATTACTTTACCGTGTACTCTATGTCAGTAATATTTTAATGTTTTGTTACAGATGCCGATACATCATTTATTGTAACATGTATTTCACGCATGAGCAATATTGCGTGGTGAAACTTGCTCGGTTTTTATTTATCACCAACATGAACACAACTACTTAGTAGATGTAGTCGAAAATAATAACGGTATAATACTGAATGTTCTTTAGATTATATACATGAACGTTATGATAGAGCAGATCCAAAATATTCCCTAAAGTAAGTTTGAATGACCTATTGAGTTCGTTAGAACTATCAAATACAGCGCAGTGCTTCTCATTCCTCCTTTGAAAAATTCATAGTTACTTGAATTGCGAACAACAGCGAGATTCAACAAAAAGCGAAGTTTTGATTTAGCAGTTTATTTCCAGGTGGTTGGTCTTCTCTGCTATTATCGTGACATTAATGGATTTTTGCAAGTTTATCTAACCGTCATTTTGAAAGCGAATGGTGACATTTTATAGATTCTTCTATGCGAACTTAAAGCTGTTTTATTGCATGATGGAAATTTAAAACTATCTATCCCCATCGCTCGTTCAGTGTATTTAAAAGTATCATCTGTTAACATGAATATCCTTTTTAATGTAATTCAATACAACAATAACCAATACAATCATTGTGGAATTCTTAAAATAATTGATAAAACTGAAATAGTTTTCAAGTGTGGTTCATCAACAATTGTTGCTTTGTCTGTGGGACAACTGCTCTATTACAGAGTATCATAACAATAATAAAAGTATGGCCCGCCAGATCTTTTAACAGTACTACGCGAAATAGCATTTAATTAGATATATTAGTTGTTCTGAATTAAATATTTCACCACTTTAAACTTCGTTTAAAGAAAATGTTTGGTTTAGATGACGACTAAAATGACTATAGAGGGTTTGAATTTCTGTCAGAAATATTTCCGAAAATACGCCCTGCAACAATTAAAGAAATTTATAGGACTTCAATTTCGAGTGGTATTAAACGACAGAGCGAAACACACACACTATTTAAGTTAAAAGCTTGGCATAGTACCAAATAGAGTCTACTATAAGTCGAAAGGAATTGCAGGTATTTTTCTTCTGAAATTGTAGTTAAGAAAATTGCCGTGGCTTTCAGACTTATATTTTGTATCATGTTTCCTCTTTTAGCTTCCATACATTTTTATGCAGAAATCTTGAAGTAGTTATAGAGTGAAGATCTACTTCATAATAAGTAGCAAATTCATTGGTACTAATAGCCACTATCTATAACAACGGAATATTACATTTTGTTGATGATGTAGCCAGCTTCGATGTTGTATTCATCAGTAAGTTAACCCTTTAACATGTTTCTAATTTGCTTTTATATGTGAAGTTGATTGTAAGATAGCTAAACAATAGATAATTCCACGTGCATTCCCTTTGCTGAATGTGTGTGTTCAGAACTTTTCTTAGAAAAGTAAATTTATGCTATACGGGAATTTCAATGTATGTTTTTAGGCACATTTAGAATCAAGAAGTGAGCAACTGGTTTATAACCACATGCCTTTATATAAATGCTTGTTAAAGAAGTTCCCCATAATTTATATCAGTGAATGAAGTCTTCCTTTATTGAGTTATGAATACCTTCAGAAATATCTCCTCTGTCATTTTGCTATTAACAAATACCTAATGATTTTGATGGACGGTATGTATCCGATTGCAAACCTCACTGACCTCATAGATTTATAATGCTTTTAACCATAGAAATGACATGATTAAACAAAAGAAACATAAAAACAATGCCACAATATCTTGATATATGTTGCCCATACAAGATTCCAGGCTTTATTTCCTGATTAGTGTGAAATTTCTAGAAATCGAATTCCTTCACACTTAACTATTTAACTTCAGTGCACATATGGGGCGTCTATTCAACCACACAATCTTCTTAAAAGGCGTTTTCTATAAATTTCTATAATGATATATATTATCGACAATGGTATGTTTATACGTTAAAATTCTTGCGGATAATGTGACGGCTGGATGGGCGAAGAATAATAAGATTGCATTATTGACGCCATGTTGTGTCTTTATGAAAGCACTGAAGCACTCCTGATAGTACCAGTTAGAAGCCGTTTCAAAAGAGTAATCCTTTATTCTTTACTAGCTTGAACCATTGGACTGTGACTTTGTTGGAATGTAACCTTCAAGGGATTTTACTTGGTCATAGTTAACCCAGTACAAATTATCAGTGAGAAGCTCATTTTGTTGATCCTGTATTTAGCGATTTGTTAAGTTACTATTGTGATTCAAAACTGGCTTTGATCTAATGGCAGTGTTATGTGGAAGACATAGAAACACATATGCACATATGTATGTACCTATATATATGTGTGCATATATGTATATATATATGTATATATATATATATATATATAT
>NC_068992.1:19224709-19228413 GCF_001194135.2 Octopus bimaculoides
TATATATATATATATATACTTATATATATATATATATATATTAGCGTTAGTGACAGTATTAATACGGAGAAGTTATATTTATCCCCACTTCAATAAGAAACTTTACTGCGGTAGTTACCACGAGAAAAATCCAATAAAATTCTTCTAATAGAAGATTCACGTTTAAGGGGCGGGGGAATAAATATAAGTATAATTATTTCAGATTCTCTGGTAAAACGGTGCCACCAAAATCTAAAAATCCACCATAACTAGTGATACCAATTTTTTTTTATATCCGGTCATTTTACGAAATATTTGGTGTAGTATTTGGAATGGTTGGATGTGAACAAAATGGAAGGGAAGTGTGAAAGTGAAAAGGTACGTGAAATGGGTACAAATGATATGATATGTTGCTTGATAACCGCAGACAGTAAATAGCAGAAATCACCGTAGAACAGAGAGTAAAGAACGGGTCAGTTTTGTCGGTTATTTGTTAGTGCGTAGAATTTCTTTTATTAGTTTGGTCTGGAGGAATGGGCAGCACAAGCGGTCTTTGTTCTCCCGCCAGGAGTAGAAAGCATTATGCGTTTAATATTTCTCACCAATAATTGCACATTGATGGATGCAGAAATAACATGAACAGGAAGGGAATTCCTAAGAGCCGACACCAGGTGATTGTAAGCTTGGCATTACCAGTGACAATAACGTTAACAAGAGCGAACGAGATGTGGGTATTTAGGATTTCTTATTGAATCGAACACAAATCTACCAATCAAAGATTAAAATCGACGTGACAGATAAATAGATTAAGATATTTGTGTCTAAGCATACACACATACAGACTGACGTATGGAAGGTGGTTACGTCCCCGTAACCTAGCGGTTCGGCAAAAGGTAATATATATATTACCTTTTATCTTTTACTTCTCTCAGCGATTTGACTGCGGCCATGCTGCAGCATCACCCTGAAGGGTTTTAGTCGAACATATCGACCCCAGGATTTATTTTTTTAGGTCTAGACCTAAAAACCGCTACTTTACGGGGATTTAAACACACCAACACCGGTTCTCAAGTAGTGGTGGTGGACAAATACCAAAAAAAAAGACACACTGATAGATAAATACATATGTATACGACAGGCTTCTTTCAGTTTCTGTCTACCAAATCTTTTCGCAAGGCTTTGGTCGACCCGAGGCTATAGCAGTGGAGAATTGCTCGAGGTTCCACGCTATAGAACTGGACTAGGAACCATGTGGTTAGGAAGCAAGCTTTTGGTGATTCAAGCAGATGTAGTTGGATTAGATCTTGCACACAAAGTATTCAAACATGTTCAATATATAAGTGTTAGTATGTGCGTGTGTTGGTTTCTGTGTGTGGATTAGTGAACATGCAAATACAGGATTTGAACTGGAAGATAGATATTTCTAATAATAAAGCTATCTCTACGTTCTTTATTGGATTAGAAAATAAACGTTATACGCACCTTAATTTTCGACTAATTTACACGCCTTTACTTTCATCTCTACACGCGCATGAAAGCACGCATACATGCATTTACTTACACGCATTAACAGTGACTCGCATTATGTAATTATAGAAAATCCGTAATACGTTTATAACAAATACTATCTTTCATTAGTTTTACAGCAATTAATTAATCAAATTTCGGTTTAAAAAATAAATATCTGAATATTTTTTGACATTCTTCTCTTCCTTTGTTTTCTTAATTTTAAATACTGTTTTTGTTTATTGTAATGTGTTCCGAAATTTAATTCAATTATATAAAATTAATTCAAAACGAATACAAGGGCGTTCTACATTACTCTCTAGTTCAGTGAAATCCTACTAGATCCAAGTGAATGTTGTATATAAACTTGTATTTTCTTGTTTAAGATAATCAGTGAGTTAGTTCGACAGAGGAATCATAAATAATATACTTCTTTGAATTTATTTTAATTAAGCGTTAATTAATAATCGGAAATAATTTGAGAAAAATATTGTTAAATTTAATTTATCATATAACGCTGAATTTCTTACAAACATAATCTTTAGAAACTATCCTTCCCAATATATAGAGAAATCACTTATAAAAATCTTACTTCACTTTTCTCATTTTTCGAACATCTGTGAATTTGAAGAAGTATATGTGGACGGCGGTCACATCACAGGCAGGGTCTGCTTGTCATTGTTTGAAGACTTGGCGCACTTTGTCTCAACAGCTCTCAGTTTAACGACATTTCTACTTCCTCTTTAGGAAGTAGAAATGTCTCCTCTTCCTGCGAGTTTGATATGTACATATCACCTGAAGCTTCTTTTTGACTCTGAGCGTGAGTGGAGGGTTAATTCTATTCATTGAGCCTCACCCCTCGTCGCAACTGATGAAGAAGCGTAGAGGTTTTGTTATATTCTACCCACTATCCATTTCTTTTTGCAACACTTTTAAAAATAACATTTGGTAAGACATCTAGCATTTGGTGTTTTTGCCTTGTGCTAGAAATCTTATCAATTTTAGACCTAACCTTCAAAGAAGCATATCTCCAGAATGTTACTGTGGTAGCAAGTGTCGAGAAAGAATACCGACTCTCACATATCTATACGCCGTCCAAAGAATAGCCCTCCTACGTATATTTGAAATCCTACGTGATACGCTTTCTCTTCAATAGCACAACTCATAGTCTCACACATTTTAGAATAAAAAAAAATAGAAATATAGATATCTGAGTGCTCCTGGTAATGTATGTTACTGTAAATCCTCGTATGTGGTCATTTCGTTGGTAACTAAACCGAAACCCGACACACACTAGTTTGGCGAGGAAAGTTACTCGAAATCCATTTGGACAAAACCAATTTTGTTTAAAGAACAATGTTCAGAACTGTCTAGGAATAGAGTGCCGGGTCATATGTAGAAATGTGATATTGAAGAAGAATGCTTCCATACTGTATTGGTCGTAATATAACCATAGTTCTTGCTTGATAAATGCAAAATTAATTAATTATCATGATTTCTTTCGTTTGAAAGTTTTTAACGCCTAGCTTGTCATTTGTTTAATAACAGATTAAACCTATGTGTTCCTTTGGTATGATTAGAAATTAAGAAAGATGTAGAATTGCCTTTTTAATGTGTTTATACTGTATAAACTGGTAAAACAAAATATTTGACAGCGCATTATATACTAAATATTTCAGAAATATAGTATATAAAATAAATTCTTTTTTTTTCTGTATGATATCAAATGACTTACGGCATATTATGTTTTCCTTTCAAGTGTTAGTTTAATAAAAGTAAAAACAAAAACAAATAAAATGTATACTTGATACGTGATAATGTGTATAGCACCCAGTAAATGTAATCGGTTTGAAATGAACATAGAAAATAATATATTACAAGGCTAAAATATATAACAAGAGTTGTAAACATCTTGGATACAATAGATATAAATATATATACACGTCTTTTGATATGTGTGCCTAGATTATATTATCAGAATGATTGGACTATATCAGAATTATTGTGAGCCTGTACACGACAAATGGCTAGACAGTGTAAGAAGTAACATCCTTCTTTGAAAGGATACTATTTAAAGATTTAATATTGAATTGTAATCGTTATATAAGAGTTACCTGGAATTATATACACCTTTTAAAACTCTAGCTGCGAGTACAACTTTTGTACTCTCTCTGTATATATATATATATATATATATATATATATATATATATATATAT
>NC_068992.1:19229163-19230207 GCF_001194135.2 Octopus bimaculoides
TTTTCTTTCTTCCCGCGATCCCTTTTTATCGAAATTATCCCCCCCCCCAAGAAAAGCTCTACTTTGTAATTTGTCCATTTTCTGTATTTAGCCCTGTGTGGCTATAATAAAAAGATATCTATCCATCTATCTATCTATCTATCTATCTATCTATCTATCTATCTATCTATCTATCTATCTATCTATCAATCTATCTATCTATTTGTCTCTCAATCTATATAGCTATATAATTACATATATAGTATGCACACATACACGCATATAAAGTTTTAGCTTAAATGCATACCTTAATATTTACTTATATAAATGATACTTTATGCTTTATAATTGTGGAAATTACAAAGCTATCATAGAAAAGACTCGATTATACATACTTGCATACAATACATATATACATACACACAAACATATAAATGCATACATACATACATACATACATACATATATACATATACACATTCATATACGTACACATCCATATATCTACCTACATACACACACGCGTGCACTTAAATATTATTTCATTTAAAATTATTGAAAATTATTTTTCGACTGGGGAAATGTGACTATTCTGTATTTTCGTGACTTATCAAGAAAAATGAGTTTCCTGCATAAAGGAAAAATCTTCGATGCATGCAGCGTGAGAATTAATCCCAACGCATAAGACCTTTAAATAGTAGCATCCTCTTATTTACTCCATACAAAATAGTATATAGTAGATACTAAGGTACTTAACATAACTTTTATAATAACGAGAAAAGAATTGAAAAAAAGAAAAATGTACGATAAGAATATGAGAAAAAATGCGCGCTTTTCCTGATTAATTTTAAGCCAGTTACATAAAGGAAATGGAAGATACCGTGATTCATTTTCTGCTCATAGTCAATCATAAAATTGAGAACATTTACGCGTCTATACATACATACATACATACATATTTACATACCGAGATACATGCATACATACATACACCCCACACATATATTGTACATATATTGGTGTAAACATATATATATGTTCATATTTTGGTGTATATATATATAT
>NC_068992.1:19230397-19235340 GCF_001194135.2 Octopus bimaculoides
ATATATATATATATATATATATATATATATATATATATATATATATACATCTATAGGTATATATATATTTATATATGCATACGTAGATGCACATACATGTACTTATGCGCATTACTTTGTCTTTATGCATGTGCGTGTATTTTGTGTGTGTATGTATGTGTACGTGCATGCATGCGTACGTGTGTGTGTGTGTGAAACGAAGAGACTAATTCTGAACGTAAAATTCAAAAGATGAGTATTGGCTTTTCAAGTTACAACTTCAGTATCTGAAGTCTAAATGAATTCAATTTCATGTTCGTGTGGATCTAATTAGTTCATATTTTATTTTAAAAGCTTAGGCAGAAACATTTCCATGTTCTATAATAGACTAATTTAATAATTAAATTTTCGAATTGATACGAGTCCATATTGATTGATGCACGGGTGGCAGAGCATTGTAGATTTAATAAATTCTATGCGTCATTTTATCATCCACCCCAGTGACGTATTTTAGAACATCCCATCTTTGCAGAAATGGTGATGCAAATGTGACGCGCCCCGGAACTTAACTGGCACTTAATCCCACTTTCTCTGTTACTGATAAGTGGACTCTCCCTTTAGAATATTTCGCTGAAAGCAAAGGTGTTGCGTTAAAACGAAGCAAATGCTGTGATGGTTTCTGGCATCTGATTGTCTTATTAAGTCTTCACGTCCACGTTCACCTAGATGGCATACTCGTGTCATGTGCTGACTGTACTTTCCGTCGCATATTCAATGCACTTTTGTGTCACCCAGAGTTCAGTTTTTTTTCCCCTCCGTCGTGTTCTATACATTATGACCTGCATGCAACCACATTCAACAATGCCAACTCTTTTCCATGTGGCTCGACTTTTAATTTCACACAAACTTTCTCCAACCGAGCAACATTTGCATGTAACTCAGAAACGAAACATTAAACCTGCATTGATTCCATAAACATAAACTTAGAAAGCATCCTCCAGTGGCTCCATGACATGCTTCTAAACAAAAACACACAGGAAAATCGAAACAATATACATATTATGAAAATACAAAAATACAAACACACCGCGCAGTCTCAAACGTGAGTGCAACATAGTTAGAGACACCAACGTTTCTGCCAGCTCGCCGCCTTGCTTCTATCACTGCTTGCTTCTATCACATGCCATCATCTGTCCTACAACGTTTGTGATTACTTGACCTATTTTTTTCTGCTATAACAGTAGTGACATATGATCCTTCAATATGCTTAATCTCATACCATAACCACTGAGATAATCTTCCCTCACTTTTCTTTCTTTCTCTAGTCACCCATGCTGTGTCCAGTACTAGACTTTACACTAACCACATCGTTAGGTTCTTCTATTCCTCGAACATTCTCTAGCTGTAATTACCACTCTATCCATGCTTTATCTGCAATCATCAAGATTATGTTTCTCAAATGGAATATTGAGGATATTCATTTCACTTGCTTTGTAAAGATTGCAAATTTCATGGGTAAAGTCTTACCATCCAGCGCAAATCGACAATAGTACGGATAAATTCAAAGGAAATGCAGCTGTTGCCAAATAAACAAGTCCAAGTACACACGTCTACCATATTATACAAAGTACCCACAAGAACAAATGAAATTGTACTGCATAGTCCTTACCGAGACTAAGACATGAAACGTATACGGAACATTAAATTTGCGGAACGATGTCGGCCAGATGAATTTCAACTTATGTGCAACACGTCTCATTAATTATGGCCGCACATTAAAATCAATAGACCCCGAAGAAATATAAAGATGTAATTAAAAGTATGCAGCTGTTAGTTGACATTTCGTCCATAATTTCTGATGAATGTTTATTTTCTCTTTATGTCTTATTCTAACGAAGTTTCAAAACTATAAGCACATCACCTAGGCATAATTCACTACGAAATTGTCCGTCAGCGATACTGTCATCTTCGGCCTTATCAACATCATACACATTACTACTACCGCTTCCACATCAGAATCATCGTCGTTTTCTTCATCATTGTCGTTATCGTCGTCAACATCATGAAAATAATCATTAATTAATATTACAACTTCATCATAAATACAAACGCAATATCATCATAACAGATGTTATTAACGCCAATAACAAGAACAACGTCATCAAAGACTGGAACAAAAAAAAATCTAATTCCATTCAAAATATGTTCATAATTTACGTTGTTTCGCAAACTTTCCGTTGTTTTATTTTTCATAGATCTCCTTTTTATTGGATTAATAAGCACAAATCCCAAATTAATTTCATTGACCAGCAATAAAAAAAATATCATTGCCAGTAAAGCGCCAGATTCACAGTTCCATTAACTGCTTCATATAAAAAAAATGGCGCCTATTTGTCCACAGAATAATATATATTCGTTTGTATATATCCATCACCTTAGACAGATGCACTTTTATATATGCACACAACACGAAATTCCATCCACTTTTTTCTTCACTCATCCCCATAGAACCGCATTCCCATCCGGACTCGCAACTATTTTCATCTTTCTTTTGTCTTCTCTCCTTTCCTCTACGTGTCTTTCTTTCATTTTTTTTCTGATCAAGGACTCTAATGCCCAAAAGCGTCAAGTCTCTTCTCCATTTTAATTTAAATGCGAGATTAATAATACTTTTGTGAACATTTATGACGCTTGTCTATTTCTCTTGCTTTCATTGTCTTGTTTTTTTCATTCATCATATATATGTGTTTGTGTGTGCATGTATGTGTGGGTACACACACATGCATACGTGCATATATAAATGTATATACGTAAATTTATATATTTTATATATATATATATATATACATGTGCACACACGCACATATATATTTACATATGTATATATATATATATATATGTGTGTGTTTGCGTGTGTATGTGTGTGTGCATACACATATGTGTAGGTGGATATTCAAATATTTCAGGAATGCAGTTCTATATTTAAGAAATGAGGAGTTATGAACATTGTTTACATTATTTACATTTGACAGATATTTGTCCTCATCTTGTTTACCCTCCAGCCTTCATCGGTGTCTTGGGGAAATTTCGAACAATGGGTTCTCATTCCTCAGATATTTTTCGATGCTATTATTATTGTTGTTATAATAATAATAATAATAATAATAATAATAATAATAATAATAAAAATAATAATAATAATAATAATAATAATTATAATAATGATTATTATTATTATTATTATCATTATTATTATTATTATTATTATTATTATTATTATTATTATTATTATTATTATTATTATTATTATTATTATTATTATTATTCAAGTCACTGCCTGGAATCGAACTCGGAATCTTGGAGTTAAGAGCGCGGGCTACTAACCCCAAGATTCCGAGGCTGGAGGGTATATCAGCCGAATCGTTGTTTAACAACAAACAAGATGAGGATAAATATCCATCAAAAGTAAATAATGTAAATAAAGTACATTTCAGAAATATTTCGGTATGATTCTTCTTGCCTGTGTATGTTCCGCTGGACAGTCTTTTGTACTGAGCACTGTTAAAGCAGAGACTCTACTGTTCGAAGCGTCATACTGTTTGTCAATTAGCTTGTGAATCACAAATCTACCCACTATAAGCATTTTAATATTTCGTAAAATCATAGAAGAAATTATTTGTAATAGCTATTGAATAACCAATTCGATCAGCCTGATTTTAATGACCAGAATAACCACATAGAAAAGGAAATGTACTATTATCGAGCACTGTCCATCCTCCCGAGTGGAACTATTAAGTGGAACTATTAAGTCTTGAAATGTTTTCAGGACTACATCAGTTGAATGGAAAGGAGTCTTTAAGCCTCAAATTAAGATTTTCCAGTTGTTAATGTCTTAGAAAGACGCCATTGTTGAAAGGGACCTAGGTGATGATGACGAAGAGGCCAATGACGCTAATGATTAGAAGGATGACAACGAACGATGCTTATGAGTATACCAACGACGGTGCTGCTGTTGCTGCTGACGACCAATACGATGATGATGATGATAATGGAGAAATTATTGAGTTGTCTCCTTTGAGAATTTCACTCCCAATTGTGACGTTCACGTTGGCATAATGATGATTTCTCTATCCCACGGGGAGCGTAAATCCTACGCCATTGATATGGGAGAAGAAATTTGAGAAATGATAACTTTGACATGTATATTAGCAAAGTAAACAAAGCGAAAAGCAAATGAAATGCTACTGAAAATGGGTCGTGGATAAGGTTAGACATTACATTAATTTACTGCTGATTTTCACAAGTATTCCAGAGTATTTGCATTATATGTTCGTCCACTGATTCTAAATAGAAATAATTTCAAGACATTAATTTTATCACCCATTCACAATCATCTTTTCAAACGTTTTAATTTCAAAGTTGACAAATTGTATTACTACATTTAGCATAGCGACTAAAAATTCCAACACACGTATATGTACAGGTAAAATATTCGCGAACTTGACAGGCAGAACCTTTTACAGAGGGCATTCTGTTAAAAGTGAAAATATAACGGAAAGCAATTTATATCAAAAAGGCCTCTCATAGCTCACATAACACAAGCTCAGACATACACACACGCACATAAGCAAACACACACACAGGAACACACACAAACACAAACACACTCACACACATACACACACACACACACAAGAACACTAACTCGAACACATGCGCAGATGTAAATATTAAATTTACGTAATTATTTTAAAGCAACGCAAACTTTATTCATGGAGAGACACAACAGCAAAAGTGAAGCCGAATGTATCATGAAATTGTTTGTACGGAGAAGTTAACTTACGCTTGACATCCCATTCAACTAGTGTTGTTTAATAGACTTGTTCCATAAATGTTCGAGTAACTGTCCAGACCCAAATTATATATATATATATATATATATATTTATATATATATATATATAT
>NC_068992.1:19237524-19242491 GCF_001194135.2 Octopus bimaculoides
AGAGAGAGAGAGAGAGAGAGAGAGAGAGAGAGAGAGAGAGAGAGATAGGTAGATAGATAGAGAGATAGATAAATAGACATATATATAGCCAACCAACTAAGAGATAGTACCTATTCAATATAGTGTTGTTAATGTACCCAATTATTTATACCCAAATGCTGGTTGTTGCGTGGCAATCCAGCAATTGACTGTCATATATAGGCGGGGCACACCATAGAGAAAAGATGGCACAATATCAGTAAAGAAATTTGAGAAATTTGAACAGAAAATGCGAAACCGGTTATTACTCCAAAAACAATGTCACTAGACATAAAATTTTCTAACATTTTTCTAGCATGATGATTTAAAGTATATTCTTTAACCATATAACACAAGTCTTCTGTAGTTTTTTCACTGTAGTTTTATATATATATACCATATATATACCATGCATAACTGATTTGACTACATAAATATAAGTAACAATTCTATAAAATTGTAAAAGGATAAAAATAAAGCGATTGGGTTTAGCATACATGCCTTATTACATAATAATAATATTGTCTCATCTCCACTCTAACAACAGACTACTGCAGAAATATCATCATATCATATTTTAGATATATTAAATTATGCATTGCATCAGTATTAAATTAAGTAACAGTGGTAAGTGAAAACTCATCATGTATGAACGCAATCTCCTGGTGTATGTTGAGTAATACCATTGGACTATCGGCTTGAAATCGTTTATCCATTGACGGCCTTTCTAAAGCAAACTAGAAGGTTCATACCCAAATTCAATAAATAAAAATAACTACACACACATATATATGTGTGTATGTACGTGTGTGTGTTTGTGTGTGTATACGTCTACATATATGTGTGTATATATACGTAAGTCTCTTGCTCACGCTCTCTCTTTATATATATATATACGCATACAAGCATACATAAATAAATGCATACATACGTACACATCCATATAGACATACATAAATGTCAAATGCATGATTCTATATCGTAAGATAATTAAACGGTTGTCTGTTAAAGGTTAACTAGAATCTCCATTTAATGTCACTCTAACTGCTGTAATAATGCGGCATCCTATACGTACGCTACTTCAATAATCGCTGCCCTTATGTGGTTAGATATTTAAATCGAGCCTGTTATTCAATACCTTTACACAAAATCATCACTGCTGCGTGAAAGTTTAGACTAGTCTTACAATTGTATACATATGCTATTTCGAAAATGACAAAAAAAAAAAAATGACGAAGCGTAGTTGCATCAGAGCTTCAAACACGTGTTTCGCAGCATCACAAATCTTATAGCTGCGGAATCAGAAACACCGAGTTGCTGTGGATTTCTCGCATCGTCCCAGTCCAGTGAATCTAAGTTGTTTTACTTCAATATCACAAGCAGGGTTTTAGTAGACCGGCGTTAGATCCTTGTGAATCAATATTCAAACTCACTGTGAAGTACCCATGGCGAGTCTTTCTTTTATTTGTTTGTGACCATAGATATTACTATCAATTGTGGATGGAATTTGGTAAGATGGAATCTCTGCAGAAAATCCGTTGTCTATGTTCCTGTGTGTATTTGTGCTTCGTGCGTAAGTGTAATCAGCAGGACAGAATGGTTCAGAATTTTGTTTAGCAACGAAGAGGTCCAAACTTTATTGCCAATGATTGTTGCTTTGTCCAGGCGGCAGTCCAGGTCTTGTGAAAGAAATTGGGCTGACGGTTTATTCATAGAATGCAATCGATTGGATTGCAACTGTAATTTAAAAAACCCAGCCTTCTAACATTAAATCTTCGTGAGAATTACTGTAAAGGGCATATATGTATATATATATATATATATATATATATATATATATGGGAGAATTTACGAAAAAAACAACATATGGATGTATTAGTCTAACGCTCGAGAATAGAGAAAGTCTTTGACGTTTCGAGCTACGCTCTTCTACTGAAAGGAAGGCAGAAAGAAATAAGGAGTGAAACAAGGAAAAAATATAAATGTAGTGGTCAGCGATCTATCATGGCGAACATATATATGCATATATGTACATCTATCTATCTATCTATCTATCTATCTATCTATCTATCTATCTATCTATCTATCTATCTATCTATATGCCTGCCTGTCTCTCTGTTTGTTTGTCTGGATATCTATCTATCTATCAGTGTTTCTGTCTGCCTGTCTGTCCGTCTGTATATCTTTCTTTCTTTCTTTCTTTCTTGGTTTCTTTTTCTCTCTTTCTGTATATGTGTGTTTGTGTGAGGTGTGTGTGAATTAAAGTATTAATTTGAAAGCGACAAATTTCAAGGTCAGTAATACTCCTCATCAAAGCCGACACACATCTAAACAAAGAGGGTATATATAAGCCATTATAAATATGCGAATATATAACATATAAAGGTATATATATACATATAGTGTTATTCTGTGCCCAAATCAAAGTCGGATAATGAATTGCATAAATACGTACAGACCAATCAAAAAGTCTCGATCTGATGAGATGACCGTTCACAATAATCCAAAACGGAAGTTCTCAAACGAAACCAATAAATACGAAAGAATCATACGGCCGTTTCTAGGAATGTGCGAAAATGTGTGTAGGTAAATCATTTTCAACTACGGTAATCCCCATTTCCTTCATCAGAGAATATGTACAAATTCAGAATTTTAAATAAAGTTATAAAATTATTCATGATTTTGTAAGAATATTTTTAAGTACATACTTAAACTTGGATTTTAAAATCGCCTTTTTATTGGTCTTTTCAATTATCTCTATACCCACTTAATTCAGAGTTTAGACAAATAGCGGGAGATAAAATAAATGCCAGTTTGAAATACTGTTCTGATATGATGGACAGATGCCCGCGAAAACGGTGCTCCGCTATATGTTTATATCAATAACTTTAAAAAAAAAACAATCTCCTAAACTAATGGCTGAATAGTATCTTTATAATACCAATTAACTATCAATGTGAATGACAAGAAACTTGGATATTGTTATCCTTGAGATATCCCTACATGTACAAAAATGAAGCTCACACGTCATTACTCCCTTCCGTTACTCTCAGACAATCTTTTTATATTAGAAATCCAAGTTTGTATGCTTCAGTAAATTAATTTATACTTTCATATAGCTACTTCAAAAGAGACTGGTAGGACAATATGAGGTAGCGCTTATCCTATAAGTATTCCCTCCATTTGTGGCATATAGACATGACATTTGTGACAGTGATCTCTTGGCGTGACCTCGGTGTGTTTCTATTGATATGTTCATTGATTATTTTGTTAAATGTGATGAAAAGTATACAAGCACAAAGGGAAACTCCGACAGGTGGTTACAACTGGCTGGTGCACCATACCGTAAAATTGCTAGTTTAAAGTATGTGAAGAACTCTAAACTCACTTAAAATCAATCACACTACTGATAGACCGTGAGAGTGAAAATAAGAGTAATCTGTATCTGGTTTCGAGATCAGGAATTGAGTTCTACTGCTCGAAACATATCGCGAAAAAATCAATTAGTATTTAGTGTCATCAATGCTAATGCAGTATTTCGACTATACTATCATACAGAATAGTATTAATGCAACGGAGAATCCAGATCGAAATATTTACCATTAAGCTATCTAGACAGATATCCGAAATTTTATTTTTAATCAGGAAATATGAAATTAAATATTCAGTTGAGTGAGTGGCAATTCTATAGGAGTTTGCGATAAGGTAATTCAAATACAGAAATATTCAAACACAATTTAACTTTAATCGTAGAGACAAATAAATAAATTTAACAAAATACGATCATTAATTTGATTTCTGACGTTTATGAAACAAATGAGATTAAGCTTGACTGATAGTTAATTAATCTTATCAATGAAACGCTAATTACAATGCAGACTTTGTTAACTTTCATTTTTGCTTGCGTTATATATATAAATGTATAATTCTTTTATGCAGCGTACACGAAAGAAACGAGCCATTTAGGTCTCAGTGTGAAGAAAATGTGAGCCAAAGAAAATGTGCAAATATAAAATGGTGTTAAATTATAAACATTGAAAGTATTGTTTATCGCTTTGTAATAAATTAATTTAAAAACAAAACAAAAAAGTAATCGATTAATATATTGCGTAGATAATTGAAAATGTAACATAAATGAAAAGAGAGGAATAAAATTCGCTAAATCAAGACGAAATGTTCAGAATGATTCGTCTCATAGTTTGGACTTAACACAATTTGAATGTTACTTTGATATAACTCATCACACATCTCGAGTTATATATATCGTTGCACCACGAACGTAAGAAAGAATAGCGTATTTTGAAATGATTTTGGTATGCGTTCGAGTTGATATTCGTTACACACTTTACAGGAAATTTCTTCATTCGTTTCAAGAAATAGATTTTAAAGGTTGACATATACAATGGATTATTATTGTCCATTGTTTCAAGAGAAACTATTGTTCTGGTCCCCAAAATATTCCTTTACGTATCATAATTCGGATTCATATAAACGCCATGTTTGAATGATCTACTCCTACGTCAATATGAACGAATTAAGGGAACGATTATATAATTATGAGACAAATTATTAATTTATATATCCGATTAAAAGATTCGAATACAGTGTAAGGGTAATCAAAGATCAATTACTGAAACTAGAAAAAAAAAAACGGATAAAGAAAGAAAGATATAATACTGCATGAACGTACCTTCTGTACATTTATTTATAGCATATCAAACGATAAAACGGTGCAAACTTCTATTCACACAATATCCAATGATAATTGAATATCCGAGGTGTATCTTTAATTTCTAAGACCTTTTGTTGTTGTAAACCAGTGGCTCCCAACATTTTCACAGTGGTTTCCAAACCTTTTATTTAAATGAGTTTTCCCACAGGCTCGTTTTAATATGCTTATAGTTACACACACACACACACACATACACACACACACACACACACACATA
>NC_068992.1:19242501-19244198 GCF_001194135.2 Octopus bimaculoides
ATATATATATATATATATATATATATATATATACAACGATAAGCATATTAAATCGAGCCCGTGGGAAAATCCATTGTATATATACCTAGATATGAAATTTTGAATTTTGTTCACAGACCACCAGTACTACCGTTGCGGACCACCAGGTCTCCGCAGACCCCAGATAAGCTGACCTGCCAACTTTCGTTACTTCAGTTTTAAGGAGACTGCTTTGACAACACTTTGAATACATCCTGCGTAAGAATGCTTGACACAGCTGACTAGTTTGCAGATTATAGTCCGGACATTTGTAAGTTCGGTATGCAATAAATTTGTGCTAAATTGGATGAAAACATTGCAAAAACTTCTGAAATGTTCCAGACTGCTTATGGAATAACTTTTTCAATGACACAAAAGGTACAAGGAAGGTAATAAGGAGGTGAGATACGATGACAGGGGTGGGTCAGAGATGGACGTCAGAAAGTCAGAGCTGGTTGAAAAAGTTTGCAATTTTCTGGATGAAGAGTGGCGAGTATCCATGAAGACAATAAGCATAGTGTTTCGGGTTGGTGTGGTAAGAGTACATTGAAATATTTATGAAGATCAGAACATGCGCAAAGGTTGTGCAAGTTTATTATAAGCATCCTGGTAACCAAATATTTAACTGAAATGGGCATCACAATTGGCTCTCACCCTCCCAACAGTCTGTACCCTGTCCCTACTGTACTATTGAAGTTTCCCAAGTTGAAAGAGAAATCCAGGGGCAGTTATTTTGAAGATGATGGATGCCGAGACAACGGTTATGGACACTTTCACTTTGCGAACGTCCACGAAGCGTACACGAAGTGGCTGGAATGCTACAGCAAGTGCATTGACGTCAATGTACAGAGAATAGAGTTTTATACTTCTCTGAAACGAATGAACGATTCTTAAAAAGTCTGAAAACTTCTAGAATGCACCTTGTTGGTTATATATTTTTATTCGTATAGACTGGTGTTATGTGAGAAAATCAAATGAAATATTACACAAGTTAGCTAATCTATAATAATATATGATAATATTCCAGGAATTTTCTTCTAGAAAAATAGCAGCATGATTTTGTAAATATTAAAATAATTAAACTTCAAACATTGATGCACATGGTTTTCATACATTGCAAAAAGTTATTGAGACAAATTCAATAAGGTGTTTGCATTTACAGAATGCATCTGTTGCATTAAATGCATCAGCACGGGGTATGATTGCTGAAACATCAAAGCACGAGATTTATCAAAACAACATTATCATTAATGTTTATCGCCAGTTCAGCATGGCTGTTCAGTAGGAACTGACATTATTACCATTTTAAGCCTAGGGAGACGCCTCACCCAGCTGGTTATTCGATGCAATCTGCACCCGATATATATTGCAAGAAAGGGAGTGAATCCCTACCATGTTCCAGCCACGATTTCAAGTTCTTTGTGATCATCCTCGGTGGTGGATATTCGTCTGCTAGAGATAGCAGTAGGTCAGTTCAGTTCGCAATATATAGAAAATAAAGGACACTCAGTTACTGATCTGGCAACAAGTTCAGTTGTTAGAATAGCTATATAAGAGATGAAAGTAGCAACTCTTCTTCTTCTTCTTCTTCTTCTTCTTCTTCTTCTTCTTCTTCTTCTTCTTCTTCTTCTTCTTCTTCTTCTTCTTCTTCTTCTTCTTCTTCTTCTTCTTCTTCTTCT